>NC_091200.1:21322539-21425039 GCF_040958095.1 Procambarus clarkii | reverse complement strand
TATAAGTTACTCGCAGGAGGAGATGAAGCAAGAACTATGTTAACAGGGCTTAAAAAGGGCCGGTTTGTGTTTAACAAATAATATAATGTTCTTTTTCTATTCAATTCAAGCATTAGTCATAGAGATGCAGCTAATTAAGCTTTGCAGCTAATTCAGCTTCACAGCTAATTCAGCTTCACAGCTGCAGCTTTGCAGCTGCAGCTCAACGCTACAACACGCGAGATGAGTTTCCACAGTAACCCAACCCCTTCATTCATCTATTGATAAAGAATCACAACAATTATTTTTACGACTAGTAATATTTTTCTGAATGTACTTTCTCAATGAAGTGTTGGTGCTCCGACTTTTACGATCCACCCTTCTCGGGCTCTTTCAGATTTGTCCATTCCCCTTCCAAACCCTTCACCTTTCAGGTCCATTTCCTTCCAAGTCCCTCCTAAGTTCTAAACACGCGTTATATACACCGTTGAATTCTCTTTCTCAGGTAATCTCCTCCTACATGGTGTCTTTGTGTTTATCAGGTCCCTCCTCTTACCATTTTCCCGTCACTTAATCAAACATCCGCGCTCTGGTTTTGACAACACACTCTAACTTCTCTTTCCTTATACTCTTATTTGTTTCAAACCAATTTTAAGGATTTATCCTTATTCAAGTTCATCAAACACGCTCCTTTGTTATCCCAGACAAGCACTCTCTCTCTCTCTCTCTCTCTCTCTCTCTCTCTCTCTCTCTCTCTCTCTCTCTCTCTCTCTCTCTCTCTCTCTCTCTCTCTCCCCTTCCTCACTACCCAAAGTAACGATCAGAGTTCCTTTCTTGCAGACCCTTTCCTAAGACGCCGTCAATGTTTCCTTCCGGCCCCTTCGCCTCGCCACGTCCCTCTCCCTGCAACTTCCGTCCCATTGATTCCATCGTATCTCACCCAGGATCTGGGGTTACTTCTCTCCTACGTGATCTCCGTTCTTGTCTAATGCACCATTCTTTTACATTTCTCTGCTTCTCATTCAAATTCCTTTGTACTGTTTTTGTATCGCTTCGTTTCTCTGCGCCAAATCTTTTCTTAATATGCTAATATATTTTGTTTTCAGTGATCTTGTGTTATATTTTGTTCCCTTTCAGGGGTTGATACTGCGATGACCTCCTTGGTTCGAAGCCAGGTCTTGGTTCGAACATTGATGGTCAGGTGTTTAATCCGTCCACATTTCCCAGGTCTTTATCTACGCTCATATCCCCGCTCTTAGTTTGTCTCATATTCCTTCTAAGTGCTATGTAGTCATATTGGTCTAAGTACGCTTTCTGCTTGATAAAAAGTATCACATGTCACTACGATATGGGTTTTAACACAACTGTAGTGTAGAGAGAGAGAGATAGGAAAAAGAGAGTGTGAGTTGAAGAGTTATGATCTTTTAATTAACGTTGATTGAATCCTCTCTCATTGTACCTATTGCACTTCTGCTTTTCAACCGAACTCTTTGCATGTATCGCCATGCATTTTGGTTTCATGTGGTACTATTTCATTGTGCAGGTTCTAATTCTGCACAAGTAAATAATACCCCATGTACCAGGAGGCACGGCAGGATGTACCAAAAATAGCCACTTTGAGAAGCAAAGGTGCAATAGGTACACTGAGAGAGAATTCTGTCATCATTAAAGGCCTCTGACTTTTCAGCACGCACTCTCTGTTAGATGAATACATAAGTACACATAAGAGACATTACTGGCCAACCATTAAAGTGTTCACATGAGAACTTGATAAAGACCTTTAAAGGATACCTATCAACTAGTCTGTGACTTATATGTAAGGGCTGCCAGCAACCGGTTCGAGAAGCTCGGGTGACCAGACCGGCAACCAGGAAGCCTGGTCAGAGACCGGGGTAACAAAATAAATTGTAATGCCATAAGAACAACATGGCTAATAGACAGGACATAAAGAGATAGACCTCACTGCCACCGTCGACACGGTTAGGCAACTCACACACCCACACTCATCACTGCTTGACCTCTATGCACCTGGCACTCCTTGTTTCATTTGTATAATTTATCTAACCAATTAGGAAGAGTGCGTTCAGGTGTGCCGACGCCGGAGATCCTCCGCGGTATGGCTCTCCAGAGACGTCCCTCTTTTACGAGAGAGACGCTCCGGAAGGGGAAAGGGCGACGGGAGAGAATGACAACAACGAGGAAATGGATGAGGAAGAGAGAGAGAGAGAGAGAGAGAGAGAGAGAGAGAGAGAGAGAGAGAGAGAGAGAGAGAGAGAGAGAGAGAGAGAGAGAGAGGAGGGAGAGAGAGAGAGAGAGAGATACAGGCAGACAGACAAACAGATAGACAGATAGACAGACAGATAGACAGACAGACAGACAGACAGACAGACAGACAGACAGACAGACAGACAGACAGACAGACAGACAGACAGACGGACAGACAGAGACAGGAAAAAAAGACAGAGAAGTTTAAAGCCAGGAGACAAGTCTGGATCAAAACACGATTCAACGCCCAGAATCAGATCTTGGCTACACACGTATGAGCCTAGACGCCCTGGTGAGAGTCAACGAGCCTACTGCCTCAAGCTTACGTCCATTCCTTTGCCATTTTCAGCTTTATGCTAATACTAGAACCAAAAGACGGCCAGTAGATGAAGTGGTCGCCGGGGAACGAGGTGCTGAGATTATACCCAGACCTTTAATGAACAAAGAAAATTATGGGAGCCATGAATCTTGTACAACATGAAGCACAAATATTTGCAAACACACACTCTCTCTCTCTCTCTCTCCCTCTCTCTCTCTCTCTCTCTCTCTCTCTCTCTCTCTCTCTCTCTCTCTCTCTCTCTCTCTCTCTCTCTCTCTCTCTCTCTCTCTCTCTCTCTCTCTCTCTCTCTCTACACTTTTGATTTCCTTCCTTCTCTCTTGTCGATTAGATTCCCACTCTACTTCTCTTGTCCCCTTTTTTGTTGTATTTTGTATATCATCTGAGGATGATGTATAGCTGCCATACGAACTCTTGATTTCTCTCACTTCCAGCTTTGGTTTCATCTTCAGCTCCGTTCACGATATTATAAAGTGTCAAGAGTACCAACTTAATCTGTTCTCACGTGAAAAGAAAGTCAAGGAGACATTTAATTAGAATAGGACTTGCAAAGCAGCAAGATTCACACGACATCAAGGACCATAAGTCAGTAAGGAGCATAAGTCAGCAAGGACCATAAACCAACAATGTTTACAAGCAACCAAGAACCAGAAGACACCAAGAGCCACAAGCCAGCAAGAGCCACAAGCCAGCAAGGGCATTGTGGTATAGATTCTCTTGTGATTTAATACGTTCTACGTGTTAAATCACAAGAGATCGTCAGGCTCTTGGATCGTCTCATTGGATGGTTGCACAAAGAGAGAGAGAGAGAGAGAGAGAGAGAGAGAGAGAGAGAGAGAGAGAGAGAGAGAGAGAGAGAGACAGGGAGAGAGAGAGAGAGACACGGAGAGTCAAATACAAATGTTAAAGGTGAAAATTAGGAGAGGCAAACATGTGAACAAAACTTCTCGCTGATTTTCCATACAAACAGAATCCTTTAATACATTGTTGACTTTAACTGTAAATATTGCATGTCAACTTTACTTTGATTTTAATTAAGTCGACTCCTTTTGGTCATTCCCTGGCCTAGTGTTGCAACGACTTTCGAAATGGCAGAAAACAGAGGACATTTTTCATAATAATTGCGATGATAATGACTAAGCGAAGCACATGGAGTTTGCTGGCTCCTGTTTCGAACACGTAAATATGCTGGACTCTAATTGGTCCAAACAAAGTGAGATAAATGAGGGCAAGCAGAGATAATTCAGCTCCACCGAGGACATCCTGGACGAAAACAACTCGTTCCGGCTTCAACTTAGTTCAGCTTAATCTAACTTAGTGTTTCTCATCGCAGACTTGAGCCTAATTTACCGTACTCCACACAACTTCATCTCAACTCATCCAAAGCTGTCTTACCCAAACACACCTTAAGCTGTGTAAAGCTACATGACACATTTGCCACTGCACTGTCATATGTTTAAGCTGTAGCTTAGGGGGAAGGGGGCATCTCCATGTAATCCAAGCTAGCAGCTTCGCGTAAATTGGCAGAGGGAAACATTTCTGGATATTTACAGTCTGATTCAACCTAGCCTACCTAGTGTAGCTTAGGATTAACCTAGCCAACCGCGTTACGCCTAGGCTTACTAGACATACGTTTCAAATGGCCTATTTGTAACAACATGTCCTCCACGCAGTCAGATCACTTATTGCACTTATTGTAACACACATTAGTTTTCTTTTTTTCTTTTAGGGAAGATGTAATTAGTATTTTCCAATCAATGGTTTCTTGCATTTGCTGTCATAGATTAGTGTGTGTGTATTCACCTAATTGTATTCACCTAGTTGTGCTTGCTGGGGTTGAGTTCTGCTCTTTCGGCACGCCTCTCAACTGTCAATCAATCAACTGTTACTAATTACTAGCTAACTATTTTTTTCACACACACACACACACACACACACACACACACACACACACACACACACACACACACACACACACACACACACGCACACACACACACACACACACACACACCCCTAGGAAGCAGCCCGTAGTAGCTGTCTAACTCCCAGGTACCTATTTACTGATAGGTGACAGGGGCATCAGGGTGAAGGAAGCTCTGCCCAATTGTTTTCCCGCCGGCTGCTGGGATCGAACCCTGGTTCTTAGGTCCACGAGTCTAGATCGCTGTCCACTCAGGCAGTCAGCCCCCCCCCCCCAGTGGGTGTGTGTGTGTGTGTGTGTGTGTGTGTGTGTGTGTGTGTGTGTGTGTGTGTGTGTGTGTGTGTGTGTGTGTGTGTGTGTGTGAGATACCTAGTTCTCAGGTGTTCTAAAGCAGCATGTTTGTTGAGGCTGTCATGGTGAGAAGGCTGAGACCTTCAGTAATGGCCAGGCTAGGGAAGAAGGTCAGCTGTGTATGGCAGCGGAGAAACCGAGGTGAGAGGAATTGTTCACAGAGGAAAAGCTGAGGAAAGTTCTCAGCTTTGGAGAACTGCAGAGGGCGCTGGTATGAGATTATATATATATACATATATATATATATATATATATATATATATATATATTTATATATATATATATATATATATATATATATATATATATAAATATATATATATATATATATATATATATATATATATATATATATATATATATATATATATATATATATATATATATATATATATATATATATGTTGTTGAATATGACCGAAAAGGTAAGATTCTAACACGAGTCTTCTCAATATTTCTTACGATTTTCTTCACTGCCGTGGGTAATTGAAAAATTAACTCTCCAAAGTTCATTTTCTCAATTTTTTTATTTATTGTCTGACGCCTAAAAGCGTTTCGCAAGGACTTCTCACATTTTAAAAGACAGGTTTACACATATCATTTCATGCTTATATTCGTTTTGGGTGAGGTGATATGACACAAATGTTTTTGGGTGAGGTGACCCAAATCAATGGGTATGAATTGCATATGAGAACATAAGAATGAAAGTAACTACAGAAGGTCTATTGGCCCATATTTTCTCTTGCTGCTTCTATGTTTGTTCGTGGTCTTGAAGTAGGTAGAATATATTTATGTGTTAATTTGCTGTTGATTGCTGGTGTTGAATTTTTGAAGTGTAGGGCCTCGCTGATGTCGAGTCTCCTGCTATCGCTGTATCTATCGATGATTTTTGTGTTTGCTTGTTAAAATTTCTCTGGTGATGGTCGGGTTGTGAGAGGAGATTATATGTTCCTTGATGGAGCCGTGTTGTTTGTGCATTGTTATTCATCTAAAAAGAGACGTTGTTGTCTTGCCTGTACTGAGATCTTTGGGGCTGACAGTCCCCAAGTGGGCATGTGAAGGCAAAGACGACGTTGCTTTCTTTCAAGGCGTTCTGTTTGGTGTCTGGAGAGATTTTATAAGTAGGTTGACCGTTTTATTGTTTTTGTAGTAAATTGTCAATTGTATCTTCTGATTTTTGTCTGTAGGGATAACGTTCCTATTAATAATATCTTTCAGGACACTTTCTTTTGTTTTATGAGCCGTCGAAAGGAATTTCCTGTAAAATAGTTTAATAGGGGGCACAAGTGTTGTGTTAGTTGACTCTTCAAAGGTTGCATGGCGTTTCACCTTTCTTTTTTATGACGTCTTCAACATAACTTTAACATTCAACTTAGAGAAGCCATTGTTGAATAGGACCTACCCTACCCTACAGAATTCTTCATCGACTTGCTTCCAACCAGAGCTGTGAGTGAGAGCACGGTCGACGTAAGCGTTGACAACACTCCTCTTGTACCTGTCTGGGCAGTCACTATTGGCATTAAGGCACATTCCTATGTTTGTTTCCTTAGTGTAGACTACAGTGTGGAAGCCTCCATTCCTTTCTGTGACTGTTTACATTTAGACGCTATGAAAGCATCGAGACAATTTCATTGTGCTGGAGAGGACGCTGGAAAATAGTACTACCTTCATGTATTCCAGAAATAGCAAGCAAAGCACTAACTGGAAAGCCGATTTCAAAGGTAAATACATCAACTGTTCTCTACACTGGAGCGATTTCATGTTACTTCTCGACTTATTTATACACGACATCATCTTCCGTGACATTTAGAAACTACATCATAATAAATGCTTCTTGGAAATGGCGTCTCCAATTTGTCTGTGATTGCTAATTTATTCACGGAATGACTCGAAGCAGTATCAGTGTCTGGCATCATCTCCAGAACTGTTAACCTGCGTCACTGCATCGATGTTGAAATCATTTCACTACTCCGTTGAACGTACTATACAATTCACTTTAAAAATACTGGCTTAGCGCTCTCTCCTGTTAAGTGCCTTACCTCGGCACATCCTACATATAAGGCTACAAGGAAACAACCATCCCGTAGTAACTGGGGGAGTTCTAAAATGGGTAGAAAACTACCTATCCGAAACGGAGAATGACAGAAAGAAGGGGAATTTTTTCGGTTTTTAGAAAGGTCATTACTGGAGTCCTATATTCATTATTTCTAGGGTCTATGTAGTTCCTATTGTACATAACAATTAAAATAGCTGATGAACTTTCAGACACAGGTTGTTGTGAAGACTCAGAAGTGAAGACTGTACGAGGCTCCAAAAACAAAACCTAGATAAGCTGCAGATATAGTCGGACAAGTGGTTGCTGGCCTTCAACCTAGATCAATGCAGAGTTATGAGGAGGAGAACAAGAGAAAGGAGGCCAAAGGAACAATTCCCAATTTAAATTAAGCCAACTTTCTAAGATCAGTAATTGAAAAATGTTTGGATATATAGCTAACATAATCTATATCTCGAGCCAAATATAAATAAAATCCTATCAGCAGCATACACTAATCTAGGACATATCAGGGCAGCCTTCAGGTACCTGGACAAAGACGCTCTCAGATCGTTATACGTCGCACAGGTAATAAAGTATGCAGTACCAGCGTTGATCCCATACCTCAAAGTGCAATAAACGAAGATTTAGAAAATAATGTAGACTAGAAATGTTAACTTGCTACAAGATTATTCTCATAAATGAGGATATGGGCACGAGGATATATAGTGAGGTAAAATACTAAGAAACTACTGTAGAGGACATGATTTAGATATAATAGATACTCAGGAATGTCGATGGATCAATAACATAATGCTCAAGTTAGGCGGTTGGGCAGCAATATAACTAGATGAAATGCATGAAAAATAACAACGCAGATGAACCCAGGGTTGTAGGGTTATCACGAATAAAGTTAAATTAACCAATCACTAATTCAATCACTTTCGAAGTCTAAGCGAAGAAAGCAAGTGGAATGAACTCGAATGAAAAAATCATAGAGGAGACCTAATTTTATAGATTTTATCCCAGATTTAACAAGAAACTGGGTGGTTAAGCATCACTCTATTAGACGTCCGAATGATGGTAAAGTGAGGCCCAAGGGCTGAATCTCGATGCTGCAAACTCTGCTGGGTAGTACCTACAAGGTAATAACCCCCACAAATCCCCAAGTACCTCTCTAAGTCGGTGCTTCAGCCGCGAACTTCACCCTTTGAATGCGTAGCAAGGATCTATTTGGTTCTGTTAGAGCCTGTTAGGGTCTATGAGAGAGTATTAGATTCTGTGAGGGTCTGTTAGGGTTTGCAAGAGTCTGATAGAGGATGTAAAGGTCTGTGAGGGGTCTAATAGGTTTTGTGAGAATCTACTGGAGTTTGTTAGTGTCTGTGAAAATCAGTTAGGTCTTGTTTGGATCTGTGAGGTTCTGTTATGATTCGTAAGATTATCTTAGGGTCTTCAAAATTGTATCCGGTTATAAGGAGGATTATGAGGGTCTCTTAGATTCAGCAAGAGTTTGTAAGAGTGTTTGAGGATCTTTGATAATCTGAGGGTCGGAATGGTTCTCCTCCGGGTTTGCAAAGGTCTACAAGGGGTTGCAAGGGTCTGCAAACGTTGGTGAAAGACTGACAGAGTCTGGTTTGGAAGGTTAATTGAGACGATAGCGGATGACCTATTAGCACACGACACAGAACACAAGGGAAGGACAACTAATGGGTGGAGAAGGGACGAGAGGGTTTAGCTGAGAGGAGAGGGCTTTACTGGGTGGAAGAGGCTGAGCAAGGTGGAAGAGGGCGGGGATAGACAGAGGAGAAGGGAAGTGGGTGGTGGGGGCGTGGCAGGGTGAAGCGGGGGTTGGGGGGGGGGGGAAGAAGGGCCAGACAGGAAAAACACGAGCCATCAAATTAATTACAAATGTTATCAAGATAAATGCAGCAGGTCGTGTTGACTCTACCCTCGTGAAGGCTACCCCGCCCATCCTTTTTCATCATCACCTCTCTCTCTCTTTCTCTCTCACTCATATATGTTTATATATATATAATATATATATATATATATATATATATATATATATATATATATATATATATATATATATATATATATATATATATATATATATATATATATATATATATATATGTCGTACCTAATAGCCAGAACGCACTTCTCAGCCTACTATGCAATGCCCGATTTGCCTAATAAGCCAAGTTTTCCAGAATTAATATTTTTTCTCTAATTTTTTTCCATAAAAAAATAAAGCTACCCATTGCATTATGCATGAGGTCAATATTTTTTTATTGGAGTTAAAATTAACGTAGATATATGACCAAACCTAACCAACCCTACCTAACCTAACCTAACCTATCTCTTTAGGTTAGGTTAGGTTAGGTAGCCAAAAATGTTAGGTTAGGTTAGGTTAGGTAGGTTAGGTAGTCGAAAAACAATTAATTCATGAAAACTTGGCTTATTAGGCAAATCGGGCCCTGCATAGTAGGCTGAGAGTGCGTTCTGGCTACTAGGTACGACATATATATATATATATATATGTCGTACATATATATGTCGTACATATATATTTGTCGTACATATATATGTCGTACATATATATTTGCTATACCTGGTTCGGCCTCACAAACTTTTATCGTTATTACTCAGCATTATGAAACAAAATTAGCTGCGCTCTTCCAATCGAAATCCCAATTTTAATTCCTGTCCGGACACTCTTCACTCATATATATATATATGTCGTACCTAGTAGCCAGAACTCACTTCTCAGCCTACTATTCAAGGCCCGATTTGCCTAATAAGCCAAGTTTTCCTGAATTAATATATTTACTATATTTTTTTTCTTATGAAATGATAAAGCAACACTTTTCTCTATGTATGAGGTAAATTTTTTTTTATTGGAGTTAAAATTAACGTAGATATATGACCGAACCTAACCAACCCTACCTAACCTAACCTAACCTATATTTATAGTAGGTAAGGTTAGGTTAGGTAGCCCAAAAAAGCTAGGTTAGGTTAGGTTAGGTAGGTTAGGTAGACGAAAAAACATTAATTCATGAAAACTTGGCTTATTAGGCAAATCGGGCCTTGAATAGTAGGCTGAGAAGTGCGTTCTGGCTATTAGGTACGACATATATATATATATATATATATATATATATATATATGTATATATATATATATATATATATATATATATATACACACACGCACACACACACACACGCACACACACACACACACACATTGTTTACTTCCCTTCATCAGCTATTGCTATACCTGGTTCGGCCTCACAAACTTTTATCGTTATTACTCAGCATTATGAAACAAAATTAGCTGCGCTCTTCCAATCGAAATCCCAATTTTAATTCCTGTCCGGACACTCTTCAGGCGAATATTGTGATACAAATTACTGCGAGACTGTATAGCTGCACTCAGCACGTATAATGCGTATGGTGTATGATTAAACATTCTCTGTAGATGAGTCTTTTAATGGGGCTGGGAATGCAGACACTCGCGCCTATGCATGATTTTAAATGTAAATATAAGAAAATCGTGGGAAAAGTTCCACAGCATTGAACAATGGCGGTCGAATTGCAGGGCTTATGAGCTGATGCTCGCCTCTGCAAGCACAACTAAGTGATTACACACACACAAGAGTGTGTATATATATATATGTCGTACCTAATAGCCAGAACGCACTTCTCAGCCAACTATGCATGGCCCAATTTGCCTAATAAGCCAAGTTTTCATGAATTAATTGTTTTACGACTACCTAACCTACCTAACCTAACCTAACCTAACTTTTTCTGCTACCTAACCTAACCTAACCGATAGAGATAGGTTAGGTTAGGTTAGGTAGGGTTGGTTAGGTTCGGTCATATATCTACGTTAATTTTAACTCCAATAAAAAAAATTGACCTCATACATAATGAAATGGGTAGCTTTATCATTCCATAAGAAAAAAAATTAGAAAAAATATATTAATTCAGGAAAACTTGGCTTATTAGGCAAATCGGGCCTTGCATAGTAGTCCGAGAAGTGCGTTCTGGCTACTAGGTACGACATATATATATATATATATATATATATATATATATATATATACACACAATGCGCGCGCGTGTGTGTGTGTGTTTGAATCTTTACGCATGTGTATTCACCTAGTTGTATTCGTAGGGAAATCATATTAGGTTCCTAGATCCGGCTCTCAATTCTTAATCGACTTGTGTTGAAGTTCCTAATCGTATTACATTTGAAGCTGAGTAAGAACTCTTCTTCCACTATTTAACTTCCTACCGAATTCAATTTGTCCTCTATCTTGGCGATGATGACAATATTTCTAATGTCTCTGTGGATCGTTTGGAAACTCAGTTTTCATCTGTGACACCTTTTGTCGCAAACAAGAGCATGCTACAGTGGTGTTTTAAACCCAACACATTCCGGTAATAGTTTGTGTGTGGTGATCATGAAATGTCTGACTCATTCGAGTATCAGGTTAAGCCTAGATGGCTCATCATTACCTCTCATTTTCGTGGATCCATTGGCGTGTTGGCTTACAGTTTCTCGTTACTATGCATATAGCTCACCCTGCATCCGTACACCCGGGTGGTTGTCTGCCCTCAAAATTGATCACACCATAGTTGACGTCCCTCATGATCAAGTCTCGAAACCCATTCGATCTAACAGGTAGGCACGCTATCTATCATGTGAGCAGTCTGTATCATGTGATCAACTCCGTCGAACAGGTAAACAAGATCTATCCAGGAGATAAGGTAGGGGGGTCGGGGTCCATCCTAGGTCTACCGTCCTTGACAGAGACAATACCTGACACATATGTCTAAACAAAATTCTAATATTGTTTTGTTTGTCTCTCTATTTTCTATGACAATGTGATCGGATCGTCCCTAAGAGATTCCGCCATTTCAGACGAGAGATCCAGAATGCAAATGTAGATACTTTCTGGTACTTCTCCTCACTAACTTCATCTGTTCCATGAAACGGAAATGGACTTATGGAAAGCATAAAGCTTTCCATAAAAATGGAAAGCATCCCCGACACTGAATTTCAGTTCCTCCAACACCCATCAATCACCATAAAATGTCTGGCCTCTAATTAGAACAGACAGATAAACACACCGACATCCTCTGTTATATATCAACAGAGACTCGAGGGGCTGTCCGACAGAGCCCGGGTCGAACCGGGAACCGGATCCGATAAGGTTGAGGTATTCAGGTGCTGACCCGGAGGTCGGGTCAGCCATCAATCGACTCAAGCCCATACATCAGCGTGTATCATGTGTGTCATTAGGCAGCATATCTGTTAGTATTTATCACGTGTGTTGGTATATATATTATGGGTCAGAATGAATTATATCAGTGTGTCATGTCAATGTGAATCACGTGTATGTATTATGCTTGTCAGTGTGAATCACGTGTATGTATTATACTTGTCAGTGTGAATCACGTGTATGTATCATGTTAGAATAACGTGCCAGCACGTATATAACATGTCAATGTTATATACGTGCAATGAACAATGTTATATTATAACATGTCAATAGATATCATCTGTCAGTATGACCATCAAGTACCACATGTTAGTTCATCTGTTTCACAAGTGATCTGAAGAAAATATTTAAAAATTAATGATATATTCAGCAAATAAGATAAATCGCTGTCTCTAGGTCTGGCCATGTTTGGGACCTGTGAGGCAGTGGGTAGGATAGATGGTAGGTGGAGGTGGGTAAGAATCTTTAGGTGGAACAGAGTGGGCGTGGTGCAGGCTGTGGGTGGACCCTTAGTGGTGTTGAAATCATCAAAGTTTATGCCATTAAAGTCTGTTTCCTTAGCTTAGGGCAAAGTCTGCCAAGTAAAATATGTTTGTTAATTTTACCGAGATCAGTACAAAATGTTTTATTGAACTGTAAAAAAAAAAAATGATTATTTTCCCTAGAATGGTGCAGGTAGCTACCTGGTAGGCCGTGCTGGAATCGTCTGGTGCTCAATATAAAACTGTGGCATATTGTATTAATTCGAATGGCATTGACCGAGCTATGTTGGGGACATACCCTGCAGCAATCACGGAGAAAGTTAGGAGAAGCATGCCTAAGCATCTGGTCTCCACCCACAGTCGGATAAACAGTGATATTTAATTATATACCTTTTTATTTACCCGAGTTCATCTAAGTTTCTCAAAGCAGTCATCGAATGAACTGATGTCGGATAACGGCTCTTTCTTGGAGTTTCACCAGCAACAACAGTTCCATTCCTCATGAACCCAAGCCTTAGTTACACAAAAGAGTGAAGAGAGAGAGAGAGAGAGAGAGAGAGAGAGAGAGAGAGAGAGAGAGAGAGAGAGAGAGAGAGAGAGAGAGAGAGAGAGAGTCAGTAAATACACTTTTGTTCGATAATCCCTGATATTCACGTCTTCTCTTGACTCTCAGGGCTGAGCACACACAAAGCTTGGTCATTTTGTGTGGAATTTTTCCTATTTCTGAATAACACGGCTTCTTTAGTTGGTCGTGTGTCTGTCCTTCCTAAAAATCGAACGGGTTTTCTTTAATTACTTTAATTATACTTTTATCCTTATATATTCTAACCATTTTTCTTTCTCTCTCTCATACCTTTTCTCTATTCTAACCCTTCTTCGTCTCTCTCTCTCTCTCTCTCTCTCTCTCTCTCTCTCTCTCTCTCTCTCTCTCTCTCTCTCTCTCTCTCTCTCTCTCTCTCTCTCTCTCTCTCTCTCTTGTATACCTAGCTTCTCCCCTCTTCTGCGTCTTTACCCTTTCTCTTGTTCGTTTATCTGTTCTTGATTCTCATCCTTTCTCTTTGTCTCTTTTTCTACTCCTCTCTATTATTTCTTTTCTCTATCTCTATATCTCTAGTTTACAATGTCATTCCACTAGCCTTACATTCCTTTATTTAACCACCAATCTATCCATCAATTTTCCAGTTTATGTGCCTTCTACTTCAACCCACCAAACTATTAACCTTCTCGTCCATCTATTCTTGCCCATCTACCTAACTAACTATCCATTTGCCCGTCTACCACCGAACTATGTACTTGCCCATCTACCAATGCAACTATCTACTTTCCCATCTATCCACCGAACTATATGTCCTTACCCACCTATCAACGCAACTATCTACTTGCCCATCTACCCACCGACCTATCTACTAGCCCCATCTACCATTTATATAGTTTTAAAGGCGGTTAAAGCAAGAGCAAGATCCCCTGAGGCTTGTGAAGCGGCGTATAAATTATTTATGGCTTCTTGGAGACGAAGGCTCGGTGAGGAGAGGCAAGATAAGGAGTATGAGGAGGAGAGGAGAGAGAGAAAGGAGGGCGGAGAAGAGGAGGGAGCGAGAGAGATGGGAGGAGATAAAGGTAGAAGAAGGTGAGGAAAACGTGAGAGGAACAGGTGAGGAGTAGGAGGAGGAGGAGAAGGAGAAAAGAGAGGACAGTGAATGTGAATAGAGGTAGATAATTAAAAGAAAAATAGTAGATAATGATAATGAGGAGATAGGAAAAATGACCATAAAAAGAGAAATGGAAGATAATGACTACAATGAGAGAAGAAAAAGAGATGATGCTGATGATGACGAGAAAAGAGGGGGTGGGGGGGGGGGAAGAAAAGAGGTCGCACCAGAGGAAGAATCAAGGTAGACGTGTCGCCTGCTACGCTGACAAGGAGATGTAGGGATCAGAGATGTCTGGCACATGTCCCCCAAGCTCCTTCCCGACGAGCTCATGACATCACAGAATTTTCTGCATTGGGTTTGACATGCCGACGAGGTGTCCATTGCTCTCTAAATCTTGTGGGGGATTCTCGTTTCCGTCAAGATATCACGCCTCATGGCATTAGATATCGTACTTCGTTCCATCAGATATCGTGCCTGCTGGCACCTCGTTCAACCATGGTCACGTAGCGTAGTTCAACTGTGTTCGTAGTTCAATTCTCACGCCTGAGCATAATCGGTTGGACAATGTTTCATTTTACCTGATGCCTCTGTTCACTTAGCAGTAACCAGAAGTCTGAGAGTTAGGCCACTGTTGGGGGTTTCCTCCTGGGAATGGTTAAAAGTTTTGACATAGACTTCGATAAGCCTAATATAGGCTTTCTATCTCTAAATATGGGGGAACGATATCGCCCTTTGTTTCACCAGGTATCGTGCCTCTTGACAACAGATATCGTACTTCCTAGCACCAGATAAAAATAGTAATTCGTCATCAAGACTTATCGCACTTCTGACTTCGGAAATCGTATCTCTCTCCATCAGCTATTGTATATTGTATTTTCTCAAAATCAGAGAGAGAGAAAGAGAGGGAGAGAGAGAGAGAGAGAGAGAGAGAGAGAGAGAGAGAGAGAGAGAGAGAGAGAGAGAGAGAGAGAGAGAGAGAGAGAGAGAGAGAGAGAGAGAGAGAGAGAGAGAGAGAGAGAGAGAGAGAGAGAGAGAGAGAGAGAGAGAGAGAGAGAGAGAGAGAGAGAGAAAGGTTTCCATCTCTCTCATTCTCTGTGTAGATAACAAGCATTTCACAGTTCCATCGTACGTTGATATGTTGTGAGGACAGCCTGCGGCGCCCATAGTACGATCTTGGCGCGTCCTATCAAGCCAAAAATGCCTGTCTGAGGTTTGCATTTCTAAGGCAGCAAGCAGAAAATCTTTAGCAGAAATCCTTAGACAAAAAACGAGATAGGATTAACGACTTTGGATTACAAATAGCGTCAAATTGATGTCGATATTGTATTTCTGTCGATGTTGTAATTCTATCGAGGTTGTAATTTTTGTCGATGTTAGATTTGAGATGAAGAACTTATTTTCATGTTTGCTGACGTTGTATTTAAGAATGAAAGAAACTGCAAAAGGTCCATAGGGGTTCATACGAACCAGCTACTATTTATGTTCACTCAAGCTCATTCATATATTCCTTCGCTTATCGTCGAATTTCTGTTGACACTGGATATCATTTTACGTTGAGGTACAGATAATATTAAATTTACGTTGAAGCTAAGCTTCTGTTGACGTTAAAGTTCTGCTAACATTTTACGTTTGTTTCCGTTGAACTTCTGTTGTAATTGGGTTTCTGTTGATGTTGGATGTCTGTTTACCTTGAAATTTATGCCACAGATGTTTCCTTTTACCTGCTTTCTGTTGACGCTTATCATTTGCTATTATTGGCTTTCTACAAGAACATAGATTTCGGTCGGTTGTAGAATATTTGTATCGAGCCTCTTCGTAATTCAAGTCCTATATAACTATCAAATTGCATGAGCAACAGGTTCACCAAAATTGCTTATCAAACTTCAACCACTTTGTGCTCTCAGTTGGGATACGTTCCCCAGTCCCCCAAGTTCACTGATGGCTGAAATGGGTGACCATTGACCACCTAACTTTGTCCCATGTAGCTTGAATAGGTACAACAGTTTCCTTAAGTGTCAGGAGTGGTACATTAACGATGTGGTTTTGATCCACGTACCGTGGCCTTGGCTTCTTGATGCAGGTACCGTGGCCTTGGCTTCTTGATGCAGATACCGTGTGCCTTGACTTTATAAACAATCACATATTATAGACAACTTTTCGCTCTCAATAGGAGTGATTTTTAGCTGAGGAATTCAGTCCTAAACTGTCCTCTCAGACTGATACATTAACGTCCCCCAATAACCAGGTAAGCCTGAAGGGACTTTTAAACTCGCTTGTGTGTGTGTATATATATATATATATATATATATATATATATATATATATATATATATATATATATATATATATTTTTATATATATAAATTAACAAGTGATAAGCAAACATTTTCATTAAAGCAAAACATATCTAATATGAGACATGTATATATATATATATATATATATATATATATATATATATATATATATATATATATATATATATATATATATAATATATATATATATATATATATAATATATATAATATAAAATATACATGCATATAGGTAGGGATAGTAGGTGAAGAAAATACTCAAATGTTCATGAAGAATCTTCTCTGAATACCCTTAATTCTCTTCACCTAGGGAACAAATCCTTACAATTGTTGCACCACAGGAGGTTCCTCCCCATATATAATAAACCCTACAGTAATAGTTTGATGAATCAGAAGATCAAACACATAACTGCATTAGTTCTACGTTACCGTTCGAGTCTCCAGCTGTCCTGGAGTACGGCCATAACCTCCCAAACACTTACCTGAGGAAAGGAGAAAAATACACCAATCAATAAAATAAATTTAAATATATATTATATATATATATATATATATATATATATATATATATATATATATATATATATATATATATATGTCGTACCTAGTAGCCAGAACGCACTTCTCAGCCTACTATGCGAGGCCCGATTTGCCTAATAAGACAAGTTTTCCTGAAATAATATATTTTCTCTACTTTTTTTCTTATGAAATGATAAAGCTATCCATTTCATTATGCATGAGGTCAATTTTTTTTTATTGGAGTTAAAATTAACGTAGATATATGACCGAACCTAACCAACCCTATCTAACCTAACCTAACCTATCTTTAAAGGTTAGGTTAGGTTAGGTAGCCAAAAACATTAGGTTAGGTTAGGTTAGGTAGGTTAGATAGTCGAAAACACATTAATTCATGAAAACTTGGCTTATTAGGCAAATCGGGCCTTGCATAGTAGGCTGAGAAGTGCGTTCTGGCTACTAGGTACGACATATATATATATATATATATATATATATATATATATATATATATATATATATATACTTACCTTCTTCAATTTGGACGAAATAGTATTAATGAGAAGCCTGGATAATTGTCACAATTATATCTCGTATCCAAAGGAAAATTAACGAGAGAATTCGAATATATTCTAATTGATTTCTTTGTTTTGTGTGGTATCGCTTTCATGCAATTCTTCAAAAAGGTAGATCATTCTTAATAATAAATTGAAGATATTATGCTGGATATAAGAAGTTATTAGGTTGGTTTATATGCTGGATTAGAGTGCTGGATTAAATAAATTAACCAGGATTTAAGAAATGTAAATATAAGGTTATGATGCTGTAGTTAAACACTGGATTGAAAAAATATATTAAGCTGTAACTAATAGCAGAATTCAAAATGCTTTGAAGCTGCATTTGCAAAACAATTTCTTTCAGTATTTTTCCTGAGAGTCAAATATAGGCTCTTCCTCATCCCTAGTACAGTGTTATCTCCTCGATATGAACACTGTACTCTGTGAACTTTATGAATACTATGAACACTGCGGTGGCTTGTAGTATGTGCCACTATGCTGACAGAACGGAAATTTTATTAATAGTTTATTAACTGTAATATTCCGTTACCAAGTTGGGTAAAACACGATCGAGTACTAACGTTGAGGCAATGCTGAATCACCGTCGTTAGTCCGCCCAATGCTCACTATAACCCAGTCCAAAGTGGACAAAAAGTGTAACTCATCGTTATTCACGTTGAATTGGACGTTGATACTCATTAATTCAACGTTGAATTATCGTTACTCGTGGATATTTAACGAGAATAGCGTTATTCAGCGTTGACTCCCATTTATAATAAATATCTGAGGTCCACGCAGTTATACGTTAATTTTGTTTAATAATAATTGCAGTTGTACATTAAAAAAAATGTAATTGTACGTAATTGGCCAAAATGGGTTTTGTATAGCCGACGTAGCTTACCATCTCCTTATACTGAGCTCTGACTGTCTCCTTATACTGTATACTGGAGGCTTCCTTGTACTCTATAATACCATTCAAGCTCTACAAGCTTGAATGTTCCCCAAGCATATATGCGAATAAAAGCTCTATACCCCAGAATTGACTTGAACCATACAGCCAGGAACACATTGCCACTGCTGTACACGGTGCCTTAAACCACTCGACCATCTGTGATCAGTGTGTGTGTGTATGGCTGGTGTGCTGACGGTAGCAACGCAAATTTGGGTGTTATATATTTTTAAGTTGGTGATAGGCATCTTCAATGGGGAAAAAATGCTCAACTTCAAAGAGTGCCATTCAAAGCCTATGAGACGGAAAATGAGGGCAGTGCCGAGCAAGCGTTTTAATGGCATCTTATCCGGAGGCTGCTCAGTTATCCGGTTGGCGGTGTAAGGTAGAAGAGAATGTGAGGCATAAAGACAGAAAAATAAAATGGCGTGTATTGGGTTACAGAGAGAGAGAGAGAGAGAGAGAGAGGGAGAGAGAGAGAGAGAGAGAGAGAGAGAGAGAGAGAGAGAGAGAGAGAGAGAGAGAGAGAGAGAGAGAGAGAGAGAGAGAGAGAGAGAGAGAGAGAGAGGGAGAGAGAGAGAGAAAGAGACAGAGAAAAAAGAGAAAATAGGAGACTGAGTGTGTATATTTACTGTTTGTGCCTGCAGAATCGAGCTATTAGTTCTTGGACCCGCCTTTCTAACCAATCAATTTTTCCCCTATGATATCTATTACATATATTTCACTCTAACACACTAACACACCCACACACATCCCCAGGAAGCAGCCGACGTAACATATGTCTAACTACCAGGTACCTATTTGCTGCTAGGTGTACAGGTGCATCAGGGTGAAATAGACGTTGCCCATTTATTTCAGCTTTCGCCGGGAATCGAAACCAGGTCATCAGAACTACGACCCACGAGCGCTGTCCACTCAGCCACGAGGCCCCTTGAATACACACACACTCTCTTTTGTGTGTAGATGATGCAGTGGAGACGGAAGAGTGGGGTTCAGGTGGAATGAAAGATGTAGTTGAAGAGAGGAGTAGATGGGTAAAGGTGAAAATTAGTTGGTTTGATAGTGGAAGAGGCTGGGTAAGGTAGATGCTGCAAGGTGTATTGGGGTTGATGTTAGAAGAAAGTAATAGTGATTGAGGGCGGCACGAGGAGGGTTGTGTGTGGATGTAAGGTGAAGAAGGAGGAGAATAAACTGTATATGTGAAAGGTCAAAACAAAGAGCAAATAACTTTAAAAATGTCAATATTTCTTCTAAATTCTTGACATTTCTCCTTTCTTTCATATTGATTGCAGTTTTTTTTTCGTGAAATTATCCTCGAGTTCTGCATGACCCCATTCACACTCGGTGAGATAAAAATATGGCGATAACGCAACAAATAGGGGGAAATAGATAGACAAATAGATAAATTGCGTAGCTAGCCTGATAAATAACCAGAAAGAAATGGAAACCAATATGAGAAGAAATGAAGTTAAGCAAACTATCAAACTTTCCTCCTAACCAGGATACAGAAAGACCCTGATAAGAAATGAGGGGGTTGAATCCTCCCAGATGAGGTTCAGGAAGCAATAAGTGCATTGAACAGGGGGTTGAACTCCATCATCGGCACATAAGTGCAGTGTTTGTATATACTGAAATTGCAAGTGAACATTTATGTTTTTTTTTCATTGCTGAACAAAAATTCTTTCATTATTTATAAAAAGAATATTGCATAAATATTATGTATACTATTTAACAATTTATTATTATTATTATTATTATTATTATTATTTTTATTATTATTATTATTATTATTATTATTATTATTATTAATATTATTATTATTATTATTATTAATATATTTCAGTTATTACTTATTTATTATCAGTAATAAAATTTTAGTTTATACTTATTTTAATAAACAATGTTTTTAAATGTTAACACAAATTATTTGTCGTTTCTAAACAATTAGTTTTTATAATCTTCTATTCTATTCCTTAAATATCTTTATTTTTGGTGAAAATAGATCCACACTAAATTACGTTTAGTAACTTGACGCTTGCTAAAAAATTTTGCATAGAAAAAAAGAAAAAAGAATGGAATGCGACTAATTACCTTGTTTGGAAATGCTGGAAACACATTTTTTCAGCCCATTTTAATTTTTTACCAGACTCGAAGATTTTATTTGGTGTGTGTCACATTCAGTCGGCAAATCCCTACCGAAAATGCAATATAAAGTTGTTTTTTTTGTGTGTGTACTCACATAATTGTGCTTACGGGGGTTGAGCTCTGGCTCTTTAGTCCCGTCTCTTAACTGGCTCTTTGGTCCCGTCTCTATGGCTCATTTGGGCACTCGATTTCCCCCTGTGCCCCCTAGTGCGTGTGTGCCCCTGTTGTTAAATAGTCTGTCGTTATCTACGTAGCTTATTCCCCCTCAGTTCGGGTACTAGTCTAGTGGCAAACCATTGAACCTTTTCCAGCTTAGTCTTATGCTTGATTAAATATGGACTCCTTGCTGAAGCCGCATACTCCAGGATTGGTCTGACATATGTGGTATATAAATTTACGAATGATTCCTTACACAAATTCTAAAGGCCGTTCTTGTGTTGGCTAACTGGGCATATGCCGCTGATGTTATCCTCTTGATATGCACTTCAGGGGACAGGTCTGGCGTGATATCAACCCCCAGGTCTTTCTCTCTCTTTGACTCTTGAAGTATTTCATCTCCCAAATAATTTCTTGTATTTGGTCTCCTGCTCCCTACACCTATCTACATTACGTTACATTTGCTTGGGTTAAACTCTAACAACCATTTGTTCGAACATTCCTGCAGCTTGTCCATGTCTTGTCCAAATGTGTACTCACCTAGTTGTACTCACCTAGTTGTGTTTGCGGTGGTTGAGCTCTGGCTCTTTGATCCCGCCTCTCAACCGTATGTGTGTGTGTGTGTGTGTGTGTGTGTGTGTGTGTGTGTGTGTGTGTGTGTGTGTGTGTGTGTGTGTGTGTGTGTGTGTGTGTGTGTTTTATGTGAGTTCACCTATTTGTGCCTGTAGGATCTGTTTCTGCCTCGGTGGGGAACCACACCCGGGATCGATTTGAATATATTGAAACACCAAAAATCAATCAGATTTTTCACCGGTGTCTAATCATGAAGGCAAATGCCAAAAGAGAAACAAGTATCCCACACTATGGCGATAATCTCCTTGATATTTACCCTGCTAAATGCCCTGGAGTGATTGAGATGGAGATGTGGCAGAGAGTTCCAACAGAGCGGAGAGAGAGAGAAAGAGAGAAAAGAAACAAACTGAGATGATTGTATAGTCAACTTCTTACTGGGAATCTTTGAGGTGTGAAACCAGGAAAACGAAGCCGCGCTCAGTGGAACTACTGCGAGAAGCGGCTCGAGAAATTAAGTTTTTGTAGTGCCAAGGTATCCTCATTTAATATAGAAATCAACTCCATTTCCAGCCTTGAAGCAACATCCGGTAATAAAACCGAGGAAACTAGTGATATGATAAAGAGGTTGCTGTACTCCTGTCCAGTGCTGTCTCTGACTATCGCACCGCTGCTCATTTGGCCCGTACGAGGGTGTCAAAACGTAATGGCACTTACATCTTGAGTGCCTTCGTCACAAACTTGGGAAACACCAGTGATAAGTTAGCAGTAAATCGCATATATATTTGCATGGCTCATACGAAGCAATTTCAACAGATAGCTAAAGAAAGCTTCCCAACAAAACTGAGAAATATAATATTGTTTTTTGTGCTTTAGTTTCAGGATCCGGAGTTGGCAAAGCTTCTAGGATCACAAACTTTTTTCATCTGGTGCTTTGAAAAGTCAAGCTGGGGCTGTTTATCATTGCCTCCATGAAAGAAATCTTGAAGATCAACTAGAGTTATTTTTTTGTTGTATTCTGCGACCAGCATCCCCACAGGATGGAGTGAGGGTTGCATGCCGTTACAGCAGAAGCTGGTTACAAATTTTCTCAATACCATTTGCCCTCACTGTATCTCAATAGACGGGCTTTTCTGACTACGTCAAGTTCAGATGGTCTCAGTAAGCCCTCTTGAAGAGATTTCAGGAGAGATTTTACTTTAATAGTCGTAGGAAACTGCTCGTAACTGTTGTGGACTGAAACTGAGAATCAGTGCTCAGGAAAAATGAGATCTTAGTACTCAAAGATCCTCACGAGATTGAAGACTTTGAACACGAATTCAAGAAGATTCAAATGGTTGCGATTTACAGTGATTGTGTCTCACTGTATTTCAACGAATTAGAATACATTGTTCCAAGTACCTAAATTTCCTACTTATGTTTTATGCTAATGTCTCTCCGCTTGGACAAAAGTAATTTAGGTAAAGGTTGAAGATCGTTCAAGGCATGAAACCATTAAACGATTTCTCAGGAGGTGGAGAGCCTCACAAGCTATCACAAGGAGGAGCTGAACAAGCTTGTACTCCAGGTGGTTGAACAAGCTTTTCCTCCAGGTGGTTGAACAAGCTTATCCTCCAGGCGGTTGAACACCGCACAGGTTAATTTCCGATCTCATACAAAATAATTTCAATTGCCGTCTTGATAATGCATCAAGATTGAATTTATTATAGATTGTAAATTATTCAATATTCAAAGAAGTTATATATAATGGATATATGACTATCCAGTATAATGATAATATTTCCAATGAACTTCAATCATTTTTTTAGTAGATGTTACTGTTCAAAAATAATCGACGCTCATTCTTTCCTCTAGAAATTTTCAGAAAGACTGGAATTTTGCCTTATTATATATATCGTTAATTAGATATAAATAAAATATTTTTCGATATAAAACTATTCGTAATAAATATTAAAAATAATGTTGACAATAATAATATAGAGCGAACAATACCATTAAGTAACAGTTTAGAAATAAGAATACAGCAGTATTAAAATAATATAATGAAAATAATTTTGACAGCACAAACTTTTGAAAATCAGAAACTCTGGCTAACAACGTCGTTCAATATTCTCTTGAAAAGCATTATTCTAAAGAAAAACAAAAAAGTACCTTGGAAAACTACATAAAAAAGAAAGCATAAAAATAAAAATCAAAGGGATCAAACAAGTGAAAGAATACATGAAAGGATTCCAGCCCTCTCAACGTGTCTTTGATGTCATTCCAAAGTTTACAAACGATTAGGATTTTTTCGCCCTTTAGTCACTTAATTAATTACAGTCGCTCTTTTATACCTCAGAGTAAAATAAAATTTTTACTTAACACAAACAATGCGGATTCGTAAGTATTGTGTGACATTGGGTACTGATGTTTGCTGAGGCAATGTATGTTTCCCGTTTCTGCCACATCGTACGGATGAGGTGTGAGAGAGATAGGACAAGAGGGAGGGGGGAAGGAGAGATGAGGAGAGGAAGGAAGAGACGGAGGGAGGAACGGAAGGAGGGCGACAGGCAGAAAGGAAGGGAAGAAAGGGCAGGAAGGAAGGAAGGAAGGAAAGGAGGGAGGGAGAGAGGAAGAGAGGGAGGGAGGATTAGAGAAAAAGTAGGTAACAACGGAAAATTTAGTGTGTTCCCTATTTTCTCATACATCATTGTCCTTCTACTAAGTCCAATTGTGTCTGGATCTGCCTGTAAACCCGTCGTATTCATATTTTAAATTTCCCAAGCCTTCTTGCCTCCATAACTGGCCAGGCTGCCAGTTTACTGTCTCCAAATCTGTATTGCCCTTCGAGACTCCAACGATGCTTCTCGTTCGTCTCCAATGATCTACGAGAGCCGAATGATGATTAGCCTGCCTCTCCCATGCTCTACGAAAGCCTATCGATGCTTCACGTTCCTGTACTTACGTTCTACGAGAGTTCAACGATGCTTCTCGTTCTAGCTCCATGTCCACCAGTCGACCTGGAAGTCGTGTTTGACCTTCTGTTCTCCGTGACAGGGGCGTGACGTCTGCCTTCCCACGCTTCTCTGTTTGTTCGTCATCCCTTTGCTTGAGTTTTATTTCCTTCCCCCCTTCGCCACCTGCCATCCCCTTTCCCTTTGTTTGACATGTGTAGAGGAAGGGGAGATGTGGAAGGGGAGCTGTAGAAGGGGAGATCTAGAAGGGGAGATGTGGAAGGGGAGGTTAGAAAGCCGGGTTCTCTGAGGGGTGGGTGAGAGGGGGGGGTGACGTTTGGCGAAGTAAAGTGGTGGGAATGAAAGTTATGGGAAGGGGAGGGTTGAGAAGGAAAGTGTTGGGGGGGGGGGGGTAGTGGTGGGAGGGAGAGTAGTGGAATGGGGTGGTGGAAGGGTTTGTATTGGGATGTGAGAGTGTTGGGAGGGATGAGTTGTGTTAGGGGAAATGTTGAGAAGGAGAGGGAATGTTGGGAGGGGAAAATGTTGGGAAGAGAAGGGGTTGAAGAGGAGTAATGGAAGGGGGGAGGTTCTTTGGAAGGAAGTGGTAGGAGGGAGAGTGGTGGGAGGGAGTGTGATGTAAAGGGATTGAAGTTGAGACTAGACCTGTGTGTAAGGCTGGAACTCATTCAAGTTTTGACTGTGAAATGATACGCTCCTATAACACGTGTTGTGATTATGGTGTTTAGATTAAAACACACACACACACACACACACACACACACGCACACACACACACACACACACACACACACACACACACACACACACACACACACACACACACACACACACACACACACACACACACACACACACACGCACACACACGCACACACACGCACAAGCACACCCTTCCTCCATCTCCCTTCCTGCCAACACAACATAAGCACAATTTTTCCTTTAGTATTGTTACTTTGATGCAATGTTATAAAAAAGTAGTTAAAAATAAACGTGTCGTGAAATTTGGGATAGCTTAAAATCTTCTGAGAATTTCTCTGGCAAACTAAATCCCTATTTCAGATTTCATTTAGCGTCTCTGGGATTCGGAAAAGGAACTAATCCTTTTGAAGGAGAGGCATCAGAAGCAATCCCCTACACCCTATGAAACTTCCAAGAGAGTACCAAGAGAGTACCAAGAGAGTGGTGAGGCTAGCTCTAAGCTTCTGCTCTCCAACGTTGCACAACCAGACATTCTCTTATAGTACATTATAGTAGGCATTTCTGTATTTAATGTAAACACCCATGCATAGATAGTTGGAATGATAATGGAGACTAATTAATTTATAAATGTTGTTAAGGCAACCTGTCCTTCCTATAGACAGTGCGTTATAATACTAAAAACACATAGTGCATTAATGAACTGCACCGTTAGTGTATTAATACACTAGTTACCGCTCATACATTTTCCCTCCCCCAATAATCTCCTGAAACGATGAATTCGTTTTCTCTAATGTAACTGGTAAGCCGTTTTCTTTTTTGTCAATTTTGTGTACACTCAAATCAAACCAGTTTTTACGATCCAATATATGTTCTGCACAATCTAAGCACGATAAGTTATTAAACATTAATTACATATGTAGCATATGAATGAATCCTCGACGTCATATATTTCCAGCTTTAGTCATCTTAGAAACATGAAGAGGCACAGCTTGGTGCATTCAGATGCTCCACCACACGAGTGTCCAGAATGTGTGAATCTTTATATGTATACATCTTATATATTATAAAGATTCACATTTTATTTATGGTTATGATAGTCCCTGGTTGGGAGATGTACAGCTTTTGATTACATTTGGGAGGTCATTGCACAATTTGGGACCCTTGATTTGGATTGCATTTCTGTTATGGTTGAGTCTCTAAGAATATCAAAGAGATATTTGTTTCTCGTGTGGTGACCCTGAGTTTAAACACAGCCTTCTAGGAAGTGCTTAAGGTCAGGAGTGGCATTGCAATTCAGAGTTTTATAGATATATAGAACACTTGAGGGTATGTGCACAGATTTGATATTTAACATGTTCAAGGATTTCAGTAAGGGAGCAGAGTGGTGTCTGGGATTGGAATTTGCGATGGTTCTAATTGCTGATTTTTGTTGAGTAACTAAGGGTCGAAGGTAATTAAGAGTGGTGGATCCCCAGGTACAGATACTATAGGTGAAATATGGATAAATGAGTAAATAATATAGAGTAGGGCAAGGCGGGGAGCATAGTATCTGACTTTGGAGAGAATGTCTACTGTTTTAGAAACTTTTTAAGTAATTTTTTGTATGGGGCAACGGAAATTTTGTTTGTACGCATTGTGAACACCGAAGTACTTCCCATCTAGAATATACAAGAAGGTAATTCTTCCCACCTTGTCACACGGCTTCGAAAAATGGAAAGGGAACCAAATTATAGTTTACTCCTATAAACTCCACTGAACTCGTTAAACGAAGCATATTTGTTAACAACCAATTTTATAAATTAATGTTATGACTCGTACATTCGGGTAAAGGAAAGTTCCCATTCAATCTTCCTGTTGTGAACGGTGGGGAGATATAGTTTGTTATCAAAATTACAATACTAAGCCTTATGTTATTATGGTATAAGGACTGAAATGTCATCTTCGAGAAGTTCGCGGGCTGTCATCCTTACAGGTTGACTACAACATTGTTTAAACTGTGCCTTATGATGTAGTAGCTTCAAACTATACCAAACAAATTTGGTACATTTGTAATGCAGGTACTAATAAATACCAAAGTACAGAGTGCTTCTTACCCCGCTCTTACTGGAGGGCTAATGATCACCGCTGTAGAAATTCTCGTACACCACCACCTGGAAGCCGGCGGCTGGTCAACGTGAGCCAGCCAGTGTTTACAAGGACAAGCTGATTTATTCCCATTTAAATTAAAAGGTCGAAATATCTATTGCAATGTGATTCGAACCCATGAAGTGAGATAAGCACTTGGTCGATGTTGTGATGCCGGGCTGTGATGAAACACCTCCTGGCTGTAAATGGGTTTATTAACATAACCATTGGACACTGGAAAGGTCGTTTGGACCCCTTATAGTGAGGCGGGTGAGGCCAGTATGACGTTAATGGTGGCGAGTGATGACTGTGTTGTGATGACTCTCTCACCTCTAATGTGTATCTGAACATCTTCCCAAGTGTTCGGTCACACCGAGTTATGAAGACTGGATGTTGTGGTATTTAGAACACTGCGTGTTAGTTAACACTAGTGAGTGGACTAGCAGATTACAGTGTTGTGGTTTACGGTTGCCAGTAGTTTTATTACTAGTTTCGTGTCTACCAAAATTGTGAAAGTTCATTGTGAACACTCCGCCAGACACCGAGGCAGGACACGCCGCTACTAAAGGTTAACGGGACTAAATGTTAACTCTTAGAAAGTTTAGTGATTTACTGGAAATAAAAGGTGGAAATTGGCTTTTATTGCTGCGGCAAAATGACGAACTTGTTGGGTACTTTCAGTACTGGTGGTGTTTGTCGTCTCGTACTGGTGATTTAGTTCATTGTGAGTGATTCGTGAATGTTGGCAACACCGCTTTTGTTTGTGTTAGTGAGCACGTGGTGAGTAGTGTTGACGCTGACCCTCTTGTCTGACCCCACTACGGGCGGCGCTGACCCCACTTGTCTGACCCCACTACGGGCAGCGCTGACCCCACTTGTCTGACCCCTTGTCTGACCCCACTACGGGCAGCGCTGACCCCTTGTCTGACCCCGCTACGGACTGCACAACCGTCCTTCAGGAGAAGGTAAGCACCACCTCGAGCCTCAAGTGTGACCCACGTCTCCGCCTCTTGCATACCAACACGGAGATGGATGTGACCATTCATATATATGTGGTATATGATTATAATGTGTATACAGTAATGTCAATAGGCACATTAATAATTACTTTTTTCCGTCATTACAGGTAAGGCTTTTTAGCTCATCGCGGGACACAACTCCACCAGCTTAAGGTATGTTCCTCTTTCCTTTTGTTTCCGATGTTTTTTCGTGTCAACAAAATATTACAGGACACGCGGTTACCATTATATAATTATGGGTAAATATAATATCTCTTTTATTGGTCCTGGGGCTCCGAGGCCTCCCTTTATTGGTCCTAGGGGCGCCGAGGCCTCTTTTTATTGGTCCTGGGGCTCCAAGGCCCCCTTTTTATTAGTCCTGGGGCTCCGAGGTCCCCCTTTTATTGCTCCTGGGGCTCCGAGGCCCCCCTTTTTATTAGTCCTGGGGCTCCGAGGTCCCCTTTTTATTGGTTTTGGGGCTCTGAGGGCCTCTTTTTATTCGTCCTGGGGCTCCGAGGGCCCTTTTTACTGGTCCTGGGGCTCCGAGGCCCCTTTTTATTGGCCCTGGGGCTCCGAGGCCCCTTTTTACTGGTCCTGTGGTTCCGGGGCCCCGTTTTTATTGGTCCTGGGGAGGTCCCCTTTTTACTGGTCCTGGGGTTCCGAAGCTCCCTTTTTATTGATCCTGGGGCTCCGAGGCCCCTTTTTATTGGTCCTGGGGTTCCGAGGCCCCTTTTTATTGGTCCTTGGGCTCCGAGGCCCCCTTTTTACTGGTCCTGGGGTTCCGAGGGCCCCCTTTTTATTGGTCCTGGGGCTCCGAGGCCCCCTTTTTATTGGTCCTGAGGCTCCAAGGCCCCCTTTTTATTGGTACTGAGGCTCCGAGGCCCCTTTTTTATTGGTCCTGGGGCTCCGAGGCCCCTTTTTTATTGGTCCTGGGGCTCCGAGGCCCCCTTTTTATTGGTCTTGGGGCTCCGAGGCCCCCTTTTTATTGGTCCTGGGGCTCCGAGGCCCCCTTTTTATTGGTCTTGGGGCTCCGAGGCCCCCCTTTTACTGGTCCTGGGGCTCCGAGGCCCCCCTTTTTATTGGTCTTGGGGCTCCGAGGCCTACTTTACTGGTTTTTAGGCTCCGAGGCCCCCTTTACTGGTTTTTAGGCTCCGAGGCCCCTTTTTTATTGATCCTGGGGCTCCAAGGCCCCCTTTTTATTGGTCCTGGGGCTCCGAGGACCCTTTTTATTGGTCCTGGGGCTCCGAGGTCCCCTTTTATTGATTCTAGGGCTCCGAGGCCCTAATTTTATTGGTCCTGACGCTCCGAGGCCCCCCTTTTTATTGGTCCTGGGGCTTAGAGGCCCCCTTTTTATTGGTCCTGGCGCTCTAAGGCCCCTTTTGTATTGGTCCGGGGGCTCCAAGGCCCTCCCCCCCCATGTTGGTCCTGGGGCGCCAAGGCCCCTTTTTTATTGGTCCTCGCACTCCAAGACCCCTTTTTTATTGGTCCTGGGGCTCCGAGGCCCCTTTTATTGGTCCTGGGGCGCCAAGTCCACTTCTGTTTTGCCCTATCAATGCCAAGGAATATTTTTTATGCTGTGATCATGTCCCTCCAGCTGATGCCTTCAGTGACGTGAACTTCCAATTCATTAGTCTTCCCTTGCATTGTTACTCCCTAAAACCTTGCATGTTACTCCCTAAAAATCTCGTACCAGCCTGGTATTATGGGGGGTAGGAGCGGCTCCGTGCTAGAGCTGCATAATATAATGGGTCTGACGTTCGTGGTGTCCAGTTTTTAACTTTCAAATGTTCAGATTTCGAAGGTAGAGTGACACACACTCTCAACACACCTCTAATATTCGTGAGTGTCTGAAGTCGTTTTTAGAGCTCAGAGTGTCTCATACCATTTGCTCTGAAATCATTTATTACAGAGCAATCACATATATAGTGTTGGAGAATGTGTCCTAGTTTGTTTGTATTTTAAGTCGTCATCTCGTGCTTTCTCTCCTTTGAGTGTCAGTGACTGCTCTTCTGCCAAACCTAATTTCCTGAAAAGTGTGCATTTTACAAGGAAGATTGGATTATCTTGGCCAAAAATTATGCTGAACATATATTGAAATAATACCAACCGGACTGACTTGAGTGAATGCAAATTTAAAAAAAAATGCATACCATTTCCATTAGAGAAAAAAAATCATCGTTTCGTGAAATTATTTGGGGAGGGAATGTAAGAGAGGTAAGTAGTGTATTAATATACTAACGGTGTTGCTCGTTAATATACTATGTCTATTTAGTATTATAACAAATTGTTTAATGGGAGGACGGGTTGTAAGGAGAGACAAAATTGTAATTGGAATTTTAAATTTTAATGAAAAAGTCCCAAGTAATGTTAGAGTAATTCCTATTTATGGGTTATCTAAGAGGTCTTCATGATTTTATTCACGAGCTAAATTAGCTTGGATCTGTCTAACAGGGTTTTTATTTAAGTTGATCAACAGTTACTGTCCATTTTCTTGACTTCATTTCTTCAGATCGTTCGTGTTTATTGAAAGCAGAAAATCATCACATACATACGTTCATACGAACACTTCGACCATTACAACAGGAAAAAAAACCACGGCAACGAAAACAAATTATCGATTTCTTTAATAATCTTAAGGAATACTGTGTAGTTTAAAATTTGTTGATTTGGGAAATTAACATGATTTAAAAAATTGTTGCCAAGCTTCTGTCTCTCAAATTATTCATAAATACCCATTCAAATATGACACACAGCATCATCTAACGTTCGCATGTATAAAAAAATCTAGCAAACATTTACCAAACTCACAAAAGATTCGAATATAAAGATGGTCTTTTTAAAAAAATAAGAGTAAAGTTAATAAGCTGTTAATTAAGAGCAGACGGTACAAAAAAATATACAGGCAAAAATGTAGACGGCTTCATAAATCTGAGAGAATCTCGAAGCGAACGAAAACATACATGGAAAAAAGGGAAAAGAATTGCAGGCACAACATTAACAGGTTCGTGATTCAGACTTGGTATTGAGAGAAACCGAAACACCCGTGTAAAGAATCAAGGCAAGAAATGCAAGCCAGCTACATAGATCAGCTTATAACAGCTTCATTGTTCAGCTTCATAGATAAGACATTATATCATGGATCTGAAAGAAATAATGTCATCACCAAATAAATATATGAGGAAAATAAAATAATGTATGCAAAGAATGCAAGGGTTTTCTCACGTAGGTGATAAAGGACTAAAAAAAATCTCGAAATCCATTATAAAGCCAGTGAAAAAACACATGAAAAACAACCGGCTAAGATTTTACAAAATTTAAACACAAATAGAGTATTAAGAAAGACTTTGATACTGACAAGATACACTAGATGGAAAATAATAGGTTGTGATAACCAGGAATGTGTTGACTAAGTATTAGAGTATCTAACAAACAGGAATCAGGAAGGAATAGTGAAAGTGGAAGAATCAGGGTGGATGTGAGGGGAATGAAGGGCTCCACAAGGTTAGATGCTTGGACCAACACTGTTCTCGATTGGCTCCTGAAAGCTCCTAAAAGCACTATTTATGCTTCTGAAAGAGGTAAAATCGCATATGCTTACGTTTGTAAATGACACAAATCTACAGGAAAACCTCGGCTGCCTTATGACATGGATTGACATATTACTAAAGTAATGAGATTTTAAATGGGGGAGAAAACCAGAAGGCTTGTGCAGTATCCTTGGGAGAGGAGAGAGATCGAAAGGAAAGCACAGCAGATTTAGGAGAGGAGAGAGAATGATACTGAAGCAAGTTTGAGAGAGAGAGGAGACGATCAGAAGGACAGTGCCGCAGAAATAAAAGCGGTTGTATGAACAAAAAACTAAGAAAAGGAAAGAAAAGGACCTGGTCGTGAATTTAACACAAGACACATATCAACCACTAAACGTCTGCAGCATTTAATATAGTGACGAACATAAGGATTTCGTTGAGTATTAGCAGGAAGAAATTCCCCACCTAGCGTACGTTAGACCCATTCTTGACTGTGGAGCTACAGCATGGAAGCAGAGGAAGAAAATTTAAGAACATCAAAATTTGTGCTGTGTGATGAGTTTCAAAGATAAGAAAGATGAGCTGCGAATACAGGCTGATGAAACGTATTGAAACGACACAAGTAAAGATAAATTCACAGATGTTATGATCACTATGTATAATACATTAAGAGGAATAGACAACCTGTGTAAACTGTCTTTTTCCTGGTGGGGACAAGAGCACGATGAAGCGAAGGTGGAAACTGGAAACACAGATGAACCACGTAGATGTGTTACTTTTATTCAGGGAGAGTTGTTAACGAGTGCAACAAGCACGAGACATCAATGTTGCATGCAAGACACCACCAACAGTACGAGAGAGCACATCAAAACTATGCCGGTATGTTTAGATTTACTAGGAGATGGAGCTCTAGTTATGCCTTCTGATCTTGCTTTTTAAAAGGCATAACTAGATAAGCAGAACATAGTATGAAGATTTACTGATCTCGTCCCTCAATGCTGTAGAAAGTTAAGAGAGATGACACTGGATTAGTCCCAGAGCTAAGGGGCATCAATTGCGAGAAAAGAATAAAGGTAATTAACCTGACGTCACATGAATAAAGAATAAACCAGAAAAATACGATTTCTACACAACAAAATATAAAGGGACTAGACAGTATAAAGAAGCAGAGACAAGGTGCAATAGGAGGACGAAATATATTAGCTGACTGAACCACAGGGATATTATAAGCAATGTTTATTATAACACTAAACAAATGGAATGTCTACACCACTAAGAAGTGCAGAGGTGGAGGCAGACTTGACACACAACTGTGTCTGAGGTAGAGGGCCAGACGCTAGCCTCACGGTACTTTTCACTGTGATTTATGACTGTATAGCGAACGTCAGACGGTGAATTGAGATCGAGGGCCCATGTCCCTCCTTAAGAAGGATCAGCTCCTATTCTTAATCCTGGCGACTCCCATGAAGTATGAAATGTGTGTGGTGATCCAGAAAGCGTTTTAACGGATTGAATGACTGTTATCTACGTTGAATCAATGTCTATAAATTTTATTAATCGTCAGAAACGTTGAATGTTACTTGAGCATCTCTTGCCCAGGGAGAGAAAGAACGGGAAGGATGAAGGGAAGGAGGGAGGGATGTAGAGAGTGAGAGACTGAAAGGGAGGGTGAGAGAGGAATAGTCATTGTTTGAAGGTTAATCCAGAACCCAAGAGCTGAGGTTCAAAATCCGTAAATCTACTGCTAAGTGATCTTTGTGACCAAAATACAATACACACACGAAATACAACAAACTCACAAAATACAGGCAAGTCATCCACTTTTAAGATTAAAAAAGAAAATCCCTATATATTTCTCCCCTCCCCACCCCCGTACTCTGACCTATTCTCCCATACCTCATCACCATTCTTTATGAGATAGATGGGGAAGAGGGCCACTCTGATTCATCCCCCACCCTCCTACCTATCCCAAAGTCACTCCCCTCCCCATAACTCCCTCACTTCTTCCCACCTCACACTGCCTAGTTCCTCCTCAGTCCTCCTACACCTTACTCTGGCACTCTCTTCCCTCACACCTCTCCGCCCGAGACAAGGATGAGGCCCTACCACAAAGAGACGATCTAATACTTGATCAGCAGCCTCCAGCTTCTCGGTCTCGACCGTCTTAAGCGGGTTCTCAGTCACTTTAATTATCTGACTTCACACGCCCAGTGGGCACGATATATATATATATATATATATATATATATATATATATATATATATAAAACCCCTCCTAGTACGCCACATGCAGCCAACATCAGAGACAAAATTCCCACCACACACCGATGTTCAATGAAGGAGGCTTGACGACTGTACGCACTCAAGATAACCAAAAATTTCACTCGGGGATGTTTATTGGCTACACGCACTCTACAAGCAAGATGTCCATTCGCTTCACAGTGGCTAGTCAACCCAGCATAAATTCTTGATCATAAAGGTGATGTTTAAAAAGCTGCCTTAATGGGCCACGGGAACACACACGGGGGAATCAGCCATACAGAGTTCAGATTCTTGCATGCAGGATCTAAGGCCTTGTATATGGTTAAATAATTCATACGAGGACTTTGTTGTGGGTATGATGAGGCTAATCGAAGCTTCTATTTGGGTACGCAGATGATAAATGGGTCTTCTCTGTTTCTCTGTGGTTATGCAGCTGTTAAACCAGACTTGTCTCAGGGAACGTAGGTGTTAAACGAGACTTGTCTCAGGGTACGTAGGTGTTAAACGAGATTTCTCTGTGGGTACGTAAGTGTTAAACGAGATTTCTCTGTGGGGTACTTTGGTGTTAAACGAGATTTCTCTGTGGGGTACTTTGGTGTTAAACGAGATTTCTCTGTGGGTACGTAGGTGTTAAACGAGATTTCTCTGTGGGCACGTAGGTGTTAAACGAGATTTCTCTGTGGGGTACTTTGGTGTTAAACGAGATTTCTCTGTGGGTACGTAGGTATTAAACGAGACTGCTTTGTGGATACGCAGAAGTTAAACGAGACTTCTCAGTGGGTCCGCATATACTAATCTAGTCCGCGCTGTGGGGACGCAGATGTTAAACGAGGGACTCCTGACGTTGCAATAGTAGACGCAACGGAAGTGCTAATGGCGTGACCGGAACAGCCCACTTCCTGTGCATTGCTAACCCGACAAGGGAAAAGGAAAAGTGAAGGTGGTCGTAAAGGGGTGGGGAAAGAGCCAAAGTGGAGGTTACACAGTGTAGGCCAGAGACTCAACGTGGGGCAGAACCAGGTTGGAAAAGGAAATCAAGGTGAAATGAGAGTAGGGATGACGGGAGGTGGAGAAGATAAGAAGGAGAATGAAGTGAGTGAGGAAGGAAGGAGCAGTAGGAGGGTAGGGAGAAGTAGAGTGAGGTCAAAAAAGTAAAGAAGTGCAAAGCAGAGAGAGAGAGAGAGTTAATAAAACTGTTGTTACTCATGCATAATCGAGGGAAAACGTGTGAAATAAATCCATGTCTATTCTCTTTCCATCTGATACTCCTCTCGCTTCATCCCTCTAACATCTGAAGCATCATGATCTGCTAAACCCTTGACGCTGAATCATTTTCCCAATTATTGAACAGAGACAAATTTCAGGTACCACTCATAAAATATATTGTATTCTTTCTTCCCATTTGTATCCCATTGACACGGCACCAGGTCTTCCTGTCTGGTCCAACAAGAGCCTTTGAAACAGCTTCTCCTCCTATCTCTTCCCAACGAGGCCTCCTTTCTCTTCCTCTGCAGCTATTCTCCCGAAACTTCTCATCCTGTCAACAGAGACATTAACCTTCCCTTCATAACTCGTATGGGATTAATTTGTTTTCCATTTTTCACTTCATAACGTCCTCCCTCTGTCTCCTCTACATGAAGTCATACTCCCTCCGTCTCCTCTACATGACGCCATGTTCCCTCCGTCTCCTCTACATGACGCTATGCTCCCTCTATCTCCTCTACATGAGGCCATACTCCCTCTGTCTCCTCTACATGACACCATGCTCCCTCTGTCTCCTCTACATGAGGCTATGCTCCCTCCGTTTCCTCTACATGACGCCATTTTCCCTCCGTCTCCTCTACAGGAGGCGGTTGTCCCACTATCTGCTCATCATGGCACACTTGCCTCCCCTCTTAACCGCGGGCACGCCCCCCCTCTCTCACGCTGCAAGACTGGGCCACATTTTTAATAATGTCACAGCCTTGTGTCTCCCGCGACCCGCCTTATCTTATCACCAACTTCTCTCTGACTCGGGCTCATTTGTTTTTGGCAGCAGATAGCTTCTATTTCCGCGGTGAAGGTGTTCCGGTGACAGTTCCTCTTGTGCTACGTCTCTCCTCTTTCCTCTCAACCCCCGTACACCCCACCCACCCCCTCTTGGGCCGGACGGAAGAGCGACGGTCTCGCTTCATGCAGGTCGGCGTTCAATCCCCGACCGTCTAAATGGTTGGGCACCATTCCATTCCTTCCCCCATCCGTCCCATCCCAAATATTTATCCTGACCCGTACTTAGTGCTATATAGTCGTAATGGCTTGGCGCTTTCCCCCTGATAATTTCCCTCCCTCCTCACAAAAAGGTCTCGTCTATGACCCTTGACCCCATCCCTCCCTCAAATGGCCCCTTTTATGACCGACTCACCCCTCTCTTTTTTCTTCTCCTATCTTGTATCTCTACGATCTCCTCTCCCGTTCTCCCACCTCTTCCATTGTCTCTCCCGCCCTCCCAGTACACACAGCAACGCCTCTTGTCCAGCCATCACCTCAATGCACTCCTGCCTCCCTCCAGGTCTCTTGTCTTAGTTGCTTTAAATTTACAAACATTATATATATATATATATATATATATATATATATATATATATATATATATATATATATATATATATATATGTATATAATGAAGGCAAGCCAGATTGGATGGGTTTTCAAGCAGGTTAATGCAAATCAAATATCACATCTTTAGTTATAAGATTTGCACTTTGGCTACATTGTTTCTCAAATATTCTGAATACAAAATTCATAGTTAATAAAAATAGTTTAGGAAAAGAGGTACATTATTATTTGATTTGAAATACTGTAATTGAGACATATGGCGTTTGTGCGATGTAAATTGTAGCCTTTATGAAACTGTTGGTGAAATTTTAAGAAATGTATATATATCGGAATGAAATTTTGGAAAAAAATTTAATAATTTAAATATTAATTAAAATACATTGAAATTCATGCGAAAAGTTTCCAAACGTTGTAGTTATGTTTGACAGTTGAAATATTAGTTAAAAAATTCTCCCTTAATGAAAAAAATATTCTTTTTTAAAATAATACAGCTAACGAAAATGTGGCTGAAGCAAACTCTGTAATGAAAAAAAAAAAATAACAAAAACTCAAAACACAGCGAACATTTATTATATCATTAAAATGCTTAATTAGTGGAAGTGTCATAAAATGTCCAATATTATATTTTTTTAATAACAAGCAGGTGATGTATTTGCTGTACTTGTTTAAAATATGGAGTAAATGTTAATCGTAAAATAACCATTAACTTACAAAAGAGAGCGTGAATGTTCACTTGAAAGAGATGGTTATCGAATTTGGGGTGGAAATTTGCAACTTTATACTTGTATCTCCATTTATCCTCTCTCTCTCTCTCTCTCTCTCTCTCTCTCTCTCTCTCTCTCTCTCTCTCTCTCTCTCTCTCTCGCTCTCTCTCTCTCTCTCTCTCTCTCTCTCTCTCTCTCTCTCTCTCTCTCTCTCTCTCTCTCTCTCTCTCTCTCTCTCTCTCTCTCTCTTTGTCTCTATTTTACGCTCTTTACAGGGTAGAGAGTTTAAAGGATTCATTTATAGCATGAGAAAAAATCATTATCAAGCTCACTCACAAACACCTGTGAGGTCATATTCCCTCATTACCTGTTCTGTGAAGTCATAAATCCTCACCACCTGCCCATTGAGGTCTCATATTCTCAATAACTGCTCTTTAAAGCTGTTTATTCACAACAAATGCGGTAAGAGGTCGCATATATCCCTGCAAACACACACAACGTAACTGTCCTTATTTTCCGCTTGTTACAACTTGTAATAAAGTTGTTACATCTTGTCATAACGTTTTTACGACGTGTTAGAGCGTTGTTATAAGTGGTTAGGAGGTGTTAAAACTTGTTCGAATGTTGTAGCAACGAGATAGTTTCGTCGTGAGAGGTCGCATATTTTCAACACCTGCCTCTAATTTATTTACAATTCTTTTACAAGGAAAACAAGCAGACCCTCAGTTCATTTACATATCAAAAGGCTCACTTTTTTTTTTAGGTCTCGTTAGCACGACTTCGTTGTGCGCTGAAATTTTTTAAATATTCCCCCATCTTCAACTGAGAGATATTTACTTAGCAGTTGAGGCGTTTGATTCATTACTAACCCCATCTTTTGTCTTTGGCACTCTTATAATTGTCTCGCCTGCAACTTTCTCTCCCTTTCTCTCTCTCTCTCTCTCTCTCTCTCTCTCTCTCTCTCCCTCTCTCTCTCTCTCTCTCTCTCTCTCTCTCTCTCTCTCTCTCTCTCTCTCTCTCTCCCTCTCCCTCTCCCTCTCTCTCTCTCTCTCTCTCTCTCTCTCTCTCTCTCTCTCTCTCTCCCTCTCTCTCTCTCTCTCTCTCTCTCTCTCTCTCTCCCTCTCCCTCTCCCTCTCTCTCTCTCTCTCCCTCTCTCTCTCTCTCTCTCTCCCTCTCTCTCTCTCTCTCTCTCTCTCTCTCTCTCTCTCTCTCTCTCTCTCTCTCTCTCTCTCTCTCTCTCTCTCTCTCTCTCTCTCTCCCCTCTCTCTCTCTCTCTCTCTCTCTCTCTCTCTCTCTCTCTCTCTCTCTCCCTCTCCCTCTCTCTCTCTCTCTCTCTCTCTCTCTCTCTCTCTCTCTCTCTCTCTCTCTCCCTCTCCCTCTCTCTCTCTCTCTCTCTCTCTCTCTCTCTCTCTCTCTCTCGTTGATTAGTCTGTCCATGTGCCCATTCTCCAACACCCTCCCACCCACCTACTTCATATATTCCTACTCTCTTCCTTCTCCTCCTCCTCCTCTAATCCTTCACCTCCTACTTCGTCTGCTTGCTCCTCCTCCTCTGCCTGGCCACAAGTGCTCACTCTCCACCTGCCTGCCTCTTTCATTTCCAAGTAATTTCCTGGGGCTGCCTCCTCAGCTTCCCCATTATGAACTTACTATGCTCGATTTCATCTCCTCTTTACGCTACGTTCCGTACCAGCCAACGCAGGTGGCGGCGAGGGGGAGAAGGTGGAGACGGAAAGAGGAGTAATAAAGTGGAAACGGAAAGTATGGAGGGAAGGAGAGGGGAAACTGATGAGTGTGATGAAGAGGGAGGATGAGGATAGGATTAATTTGAGAAGAGGAATAGAGCGAGTACGAGGGAATATGTTGGGAATCAAAGGGGAGAATGATTGAAGGTGATAGAGATGGGGGAAGAAGATGAGGATAAGTTGATAGAGGAATAAGGAGTAGGCTGAATGAAGTAGAATGGGAGGGATAAATAGATTGAGACAGGAGTCAGTAGTGGGGAATTGAGAGAGAGAGAGAGAGAGAGAGAGAGAGAGAGAGAGAGAGAGAGAGAGAGAGAGAGAGAGAGGGAGAGAGAGAGAGAGAGAGAGAGAGAGAGAGAGAGAGAGAAAAGAGGCAGCAGGAATATTAATAATAAGAAATAAATAAGATGGATAATGGAAATAAAATGTATTTAAAGAGAGATGACGAGAGTGATTAAAACAAATAAGAAACAAAATAAGAAGTAGAAAAATTGAAAACGAGTAAATCAATAACGAGTGAACGAGGAGTTAATAATCAAGCAAAACAAATTAAAAAAACAAACAAACGCCACCAAAAACATTATTAATGCATCAAACCGTAAAAAAAAACTTGGACCACCATTAACGTTGATAAAGGAAAAAATGGAAAATAGGAAAAAGAAAAATTTTTGAATAAAAAATTCAAGACTGCGGCTCCGTTGGAGGAGGTAAGACTGGAGGAGAAATATAATAGGTAGGTAAAAGGATGAGGGAAGTAAGGGTGAGGATGAAGGAATGTGTGGGAGATGAGGATGAGGAAGAGTGAGAGAGAAGGGGAGTGAGAGAGAAGGGGAGTGAGAGAGAAAGAACGCGAAGGAGTAGTTGTGTTAAATAGTTGAAAGACGAATTAGGAACAATAGGTAGAAGAAAGGGATGTGAAGAGGAAGAATGAGAGAGAAAGAAAGAGAGAGAGAGAGAGAGAGAGAGGGGAAGGGGAAAGAGTGTGAAGAGTACAGTTAAAGGGGAGAATCATTTTGGAAAGAGAATTGAGGGGGCAGTAGTGAAGAGGGAAAGATGGATGGGATTGCAATCAGAAAGAGGCACTCATGAGTTCTGCTGGAATGTCTGTTAGCTCTTCTGGAATGTCTGTTAGCTCTGCTGGAATGTCTGTTAGCTCTTCTGGAATGTCTGTTAGCTCTACTGGAATGTCTGTTAGCTCTGCTGGAATGTCTGTTAGCTCTGCTGGTCGACGTCTTCCTTGTCTGTTAGCTTCATCATTTAACATATTTAATAGCTCCGAAACTCGATGGTTCAGTCAATAGACAATCATTAGCCAACAGTTAATTATATTCGACAATCCACTAACTTCGTATACAAGTTAATTGACCATTCATTGCCATCTGCTTTCAGACGCTTCCTGCGTCCTGTATATTCTCATTAAATATAATATTTTATTTCCTCGAAGATCAATTAACTTTAATAATTATTCTTCTATCTGATTCGCTTCCATTCATTGCCTGACGTCTAATTAATTACCCTTTTAAAACGATATATCTTTGCCTATTTTTCTTTGCGATCCGTAGATTTTACGTCAGAGTTCTTCGACGTCAAATTAATTAGACTAATGAGTTAGTCAACGTCTCATTGATTCACGCCTTCAGTTAGAAAATTACTTATCGATTCGAATCCAGTTAGTCAGTTCTTCAGTTTGTCATGGGAGTTTATTGATTCAGAAACACACACACAGAGTTATTTTGTCGTTTCAGTGGTTCGTTCTCTCAGTCTCTTTGTCGTTTTCATAAAAGTTCGATGATGTAGCCCATTCTCATCATGATATAAAGGAAAGGTGTTAAAAAAATTCCTAAAATTCCAGTTAATGCAGGTGCTACATCTCCTGTTTTTATATATGAAAAAATTACGAAAAAAAATTCTTAAAATTATGAAAATATTATGAAAAAAATTCCATAAAATTCCTGTTAATGCAGGTGCTACACTTCCTGTTTTTATATATGAAAAAAATTACTTCACCCACGACTTACAACTGATGACGTTTGAACATTTCTCGAACGTTGCTTAGCTTTCTTCCTATGGTCAAATCGCCCCTCTTTCAGTGTATCGTGCACGTACTGTATATATACAAGTAATTGCCAACAGAACCTGAACACCTAACCTACGCTTAACTATTGACAAAGGTCTAATGTATTTTTCAAGAAGGCGCGGTATCCAGCACCTGCTAGGGTGAGAGAGGCGCCACATCTTCACTACACACTATGTTCATCACCTGTAACCATCTTCACTACACGACACCTGTAAGACTGTAACCATCTTCGCTACACACACACTCAACCATCATTAAATATTGTCTTCATCACTGTAGCCATCATCCACTACCTACCTCAAGTTGGCAGGGTTCACTATCATTCTTCCCCTCACCTTCAACACCTTCCCTCCCCTTCACCATCCTCCCTACCATTCGTCACCTTGCCTACCCTTCACTGCTTTACCTATGTGGGAAATATTTTCCCCTCATGTAATAATAAATAAATGAATTCTGATTATATATAATAATAATCAACTATGAGAATTCGTCCTCTGTTTAGAAAAAAATAACTTTTTATTAAAATGTTCAATTATGTCTGACACAATAATTCTAAAAATTCCAGCCAGATCCTTATTATTTTGATATGAGACGATTGAGCTACAAAAGCATCTTTTTAGCTCTCATTATTAATTCAAAGTAGAAGAAAATAAGAGAATACTTTGAAGGCTTATCAAATGAATAAAACCTATTTGATCCTATGATCAGTAACAATTTAGCTGTGCCTCCCAATCTAATAATAGTCTCTATTTTGACCCACGAATGTTAGATAAGGGAGGAGGGAGAGGTCTGCCATAGCTACTTTGGATCTCTACAAAATTATTTGTAGAACGATTACGCTGCGCTTTGAAGTTCCCGGCAGTTATCAGTTCACATCAATACTAGCCCTGATCCGACTAATGTTGTTTTAGATTCAGCTACTTAGAACAAAAGTTCCAAAGTAGCACGGGCTATGGTGAGCCCGTAGTAGACTTACCTGGCACAGGAGCGGGGCTGTAACTGCCGACTAATGCTTATAAGAATTCCTATATATTCCCTCTTGCTGTTTATATTAACCATTCACCTGTTTATAGTGAGGGGGAGATAAGTAGTTGCTGGGCCGGTTACATGCATGGAACCCCTTCTGTTACCCCCAACTAACTGTAATGAATCAGTTATAAATATTCATAAATAATTTATTGAATAACTTGGAAGTGTTGATACATGATAAATGTATATTTTTTCCAAATTAATAACATATTCGCCGGCAGGAGGAGTTAGTACTAGTACATGTTCTCTGGAGGTCATCATTAATCGCGAGGTTATTAATGGTGACTACAGCTAATGGTGACCCGGATACACACTGCGTGTTCCTTATCTTCTCTGGGGTTACTGATCATCACAGAAGTTGCCATAAATCCAAAAAGTCATCATACCAGCTAAGAAATTCAAGTCAGAATAACAATTCTGATGGTACGGTATAAAGTTATTTAATCTAATTAGTTTATTAGTTATAACACTTGAGTTCGTTCCTCTATGGCATAGTGAGCTTGTGGTCATATGTTTTGACATTTCAGGCTGTAAGGGTATGGTTATATGGTTGTCTTCATTCCATGATCAATCAAGAGGTTGGCTTTAGGGTTGAACTCAGAGCAGCACGACAACATTTAATTTCTAAAATTTACTCTATAAACTGTAAGATCTGAATGTCATTAATTAACATTAAAACTCCCCTACGATGTGGGAGTATTTGTTTACCAACAAATATATTCTCTACAGAATGAAAGTACATCTCCATTGAGCCTTACTGTTGAGTTAACAATTGCACATGCTCAAGTATTTGTAATCAAGTTAGAGGTAATGAGTACCAACTCCTTAGAGGTAAATGGTACATAATTGTGGGAGCATCCTTAAGTGCAAGCTTAGCTCTTATTACAGTACTTGATGGTGAGCCAGGGACAGTATGCTGTCCATACTGTCCCTGTCTGTTGAGAATGGGCACATGGACAGACAGGGACAGGGACATTTGACAGAGATACGTTGGTGAACATCCAGGTGCACAGTCAAGCATCTACACTACATGCCAACCTATTCTCTTCTTTTGATTGTACTTTTTGTTAATAAGTGGACCATCGTATATATATTGACGTAGTGGAGAATGAGGCAGTAGAATTTGGTCACTATTCACTTCATAGAGTCGGAAAAATAAAGCTGGGAACTTAAATATTCCTACGACTAGTATAGGCCTAGGAACTGAGGGCGCCTGCCAGCTGAGTGGACAGCGCTTCGGATTCGTAGTCCTGAGGTTCCGGGTTCGATCCCAGGTGGAGGCGGAGACAAATGGGCAAAACGTTTCTTTCATCCTGATGCCCCTGTTACCTAGCAGTAAATACGCACCTGGGAGTTAGACAGCTATTACTGGCTGCTTCCTGGGGGGGGGGGGTGTAACAAAATGGAGGCCTGGGCGAGGAGCGGGCCGCGGGGACGCTAAGCCCCGAAATCATCTCAAGATAGCCTCAAGATTTAGCACATATATATGTCCTATATTAGGCCTCAGATTCCGTGCCTTGGGCCTAGGATGGTTTGATTAGGTTAGGTTTTATTGGAAACATAAAGACAAAAATCTTTTCAGGTTTGCCCATATTCAGCAGTACGAAATTCTATTTTCTAATTGTTCATTAGTTGTTTACGTCAATATATGTATGGTGGTCCCCATCGTTACTATAAGTACTATCTAATCAGGAGGACGGACTGAGATATTCGCGTCCACAATACTTATTGGCAACGTCTGTGAGTGTGTGGTTTTTGTTGGTCGACTAAGACATTCCTGTCCTCTAGTCGACAGTACCTGAGATCACTTCGATGACTTCGGTCAGTTATCTCCTCACTTAGCCAACTCTCTTCAGTTAGTCGACCCCTTAGTCTACGTTTAAGATGGTCGTCGATTCGGCTCTTAAAGTCGATCTCGTAGTAGTTTCCGAGCGTCGAGGTCTCATTTCACCCAGTACTGATCCCATGACGCCTAACTCATTACCATGCGTGATGCGCTAGGTATTTAGAACGATCGCACACCGGACGATTTAACGACAGAGAAGCCAAAGATAACGACCTTCAGGGTAGTTTAATGGTGATGGGGCAATTATGTTAGTTGAGCAGCATTAATTAAGGTTGATTAGAGACGGGGGTCATGTGAAGAAGCAATTACGTTTGAGGGGAGGGCTGAGGAGTTGTTGGGGACAGGTCGTCAAAGGCTCGGGAGAGATAATTTGAGTGACAAGAAGTCAGAGGTACGGAAAGGTGACAGGTAGGAGATTAGGAGACACCATAACCATACCCTTACAGCCTGAAATGTCAAAACATATGACCACAAGCTCACTATGCCATAGAGGAACGAACTCAAGACTTATAACTAATAAACTAATTAGATTAAGAAGGTCAGCGAAATTAGTAGTAGTACAGGGTATTGAAAGTTAGTGAGTAGGTCAATATTCGATAAAATCAGAATGGTTAGAGGTTATTTAAAGGAAGTCAATCAAGTGAACATGCTAAAAGATATCAGATTCAAAGTTGAAAATAATTTTGATAAGTAATGAACGATAACTATTTAATTTTAATTGGATTCAGTAATGATGGACAGCCTTGCTGGAGTTCCATATATCTAACATTCTCTGCATTAAGGTAGTGGTAAAAAATTACATCCTCTTAATAAAGTTACAAATTATGACCAAAAACATCTTGTGAGAACAGGTGAATTAACTACGGCTTCTTTATTAAGTCAGGTGTATTGATGAAGATTAAGCCCCCCCGAGAAGTGGCCCAGGCATGAATAGACCTTAACAGGTGAATTACCTACAGCCCCATTATCAAGGCAAGTGCATTAACTACTCCAGTCATCTGGAGATGCATAAAATTAATTGCACCCGTTTCGTGTCTTTCATTTTCTACTAATATTTCACATAAAGGATATTATAAATAATATTTATAGACTTTCCTATCTTTATATAGCTTCGTCTCTACGCTCACTGCCCAACGCTATAAAATTTAATGTCCAATAGAAAATGCCTCTTGGCACATAAAAACGAATATAAAGAGACCACTAACAGGATCGCAGCCGATGGTAGAAAAGCTTTCAGGAAATAATACAAACACAGTTGCAGCGGGTGCAAAATTAGTTTGTAAAAATCGGTTCAGCTTACAAAAAAAAAAAGATGTTTTGTTCATTTAAAGCTTTCTGGAGCTGAGGAACTGTTGAAAAGACTCCTCCGAGGGACTTCAGATTAACTTGCTTATCATTGTTGAAGACAAGAAGTTTGTTTAGCAAACGGAAGTCCTCCTAGCCAAGGGTGAGACTGTCTGTGCAGGTCACCAATTTAGTTACTGGATGAACCCAACGGTTTTTAACTTGACTGATCGATTGACGCCCCAAAGGATGCTGTAAACATAAATTGCTTCAAGCCGTTTTCAGACTTGCCGTTCTGCTTTTTTGGAAGTGCCTTTATTCAACTTAAGATTTGCAAGTGGTGTTTGAGGACACTAACATTCTTCAGAATTGACATTTCTTACTGGGAGAGCTTTTATTCAACCTCAAACTCGCAGCTGTTACTTGAAGGCACCTTCAGCTTACATTAATCTTTAAAGCTATCCAATCGGTCTTAAACTTTTAAGCCTACTACGTAAGAGACTTGTCAGTCGCCCCCTCAGACTGAGCAGTTACTCAAGGACACCTAAAATTTTCCTCAGACTGCTACTGGGAAGCGATTTTTATCATCCTCATACTTAAACAACATTGCTAGACTTAAGATTGAATTGTTTCGTTGGCAGAAGCTAAATTATTTATGATAAAATGAGAGAAACGCTGTGAAAATTAATATATGATGTGTATGCCAAGAGCAAATAAAGCTTGAGATTAGCATGAGTTATGCAACTGGTATAACTGCAACATATTATGCAATTATTAGAGGAAACATGGTTAGTTTAGGAAGATTATTCTTAAAGGTGATGACGCGTGATGGGGTGACCAGCATGGATGTGTGGTAATCATAAATTAGCTTATGGATCTCTCTCTCTCTCTCTCTCTCTCTCTCTCTCTCACTCTCTCTCTCTCTCTCTCTCTCTCTCTCTCTCTCTCTCTCTCTCTCTCTCTCTCTCTCTCTCTCTCTCTCTCTCTCTCTCTCTCTCTCTCTCTCCCACTCCCATTGTCTCTCTCTCTCTCTCTTTCTCGTTCGCTCTTTTTAATTCACTCTCCTTCTGTGTGTCTGCACAATTCAACTTGGCTTTATATATCTTAATATACATTGTTGTCGAAGTGATTAGGAAACACCGAGTTTCCATGGCAACGAGAACACTTCTTTAAATTTCAAACTTTAAAGAAGTTGTACACACACAAACACACACACACACACAGTGGTGTGTGTGCATGTGGTGGAGGCTGACTCCATACACAGTTTCAAATGTAGATATGACAGAGCCCAGTAGGCTCAGGAATCTGTACATCAGTTGATTGACGGTCGAGAGGCGGGACCAAAGGGCCAGAGCTTAACTCCCGAAAGCACAATTAGGTTGGCAATTAGGTGAGTACACACACACACACACACACACACACACACACACACACACACACACACACACACACACACAGGGGCCTCGCGGCTGAGTGGACAGCGTTCGGGGGTTGTAGTCCTAAGGGCCCGGGTTCGATTCCTGGCGGAGGCGGAAACAGATGTGCAGAGTTTCTTTCGCCGTGATATACCTGTTCACCTAGCAGTAAATAAGTACCTGGGAGTTAGACAGCTGCTACGGGCTACTTCCTGGGCATGTGTGTGTGCGTTTGTGTTAGAAATATGTGTAGTAGATATAATAGAGGAAAAATAGATTGATTTTCTCTAAAAATATAGAAAAATAGGCAGAGGGTCCAAGAGCTAATAGCTCGATTCTGCTGACACAGATAGTAAATAGAATCACACGGCTGTCTCCACCTCCCCTCGGCATTTGCAAATTGGTTTCAGCCGCCCCAAATTACAGCGAAATGAGAATAACACATTTGGAATTGGTTTGCGATAGCGAGACCAATTCTAAAATCAGGTTTGCCAGCCTCAACCTCCGCTCTTCCCTCCCCCAAAATTTATCATCACTTAAATCCCAATGAGATTTTCTGGAATTTTAGGGATTTTCCATCATGATTTCAAATTGGCAAGGATTTAACATGAGATTAGATCAGGAGCTTGCTCAGCCACAAGATATGAACGTCGAGGAATATAATATTTCTGAATATATATATATATATATATATATATATATATATATATATATATATATATATATATATATATATATATATATATATATATATATATATAACCGCATTGCTGGCGGTGTTAATCTTATAGTGTCATAGTGTTAGCTTTCTATGCTTCTATTTTCTTAGAATCAGTATTAAGAAGAGTAATCATGTTATCAAAATTCGTTGCAATCTCTAATAGTTATTAAAGGATTTATTTCAACGTTTTCTTCCTCTCAGGATTATCTTCAGGTAAAGAATGAATACATAAGGTAGACCGTAGGGTTAAACACCCATGTGAGAAGGTAGAAGGACTATAGGGTGAGGTTAAGGGAGGGAGGGCAATCAAAAATAGGGTAAGCGGATGGGTCAAAGATTAGGTAAGATATTGTATAAAATTCTGATACTCTCATTGGGAGGGGAGAAGCTGTCATTATCCAGTGATGTGTGTGTGGTGAGTTCTGGGTCTGAGTGTTAGCCGGGTAGCAAAGTTGTTATTATGGATATTTTATTGGGTAAGAGTGCTTTCTTATATAGTGTTTAATGAATCACATAAACACCACAAAAGCTATCAAAGAGGTCAGTGACCAGCAATGTGGGGCTGTATGATGCTCTCTGTGACTGTATGTTGCCTTATGTTGATGCATGTTGCTTCATGTGGCTGTATTCTGCTTTACATGGCTGTCTGCTGCTTTCTGTGTCTGCATGTGGCTCTATGCTACCTACCCCCTCATCAATATCACCTTCACTTAACAATGATACATGACACCTCTCGACCCTTCTCCTCCTCTCTCTGACCTTCCCCTTACACCACTCTCCACTGACTACATCCTCAGTCTTCCCCCTCTCTCCAACCTCCCCTTAGTCTGACTTCTCCATTCATCAACCTCCCCTTAGTCTGACTTCTCCATTCATCAACCTCCCCTTAGTCTGACTTCTCCATTCATCAACCTCCCCTTAGTCTGACTTCTCCATTCATCAACCTCCCCTCCGTCCAACCTCCCCTAACATCGAGCCATTGTCCCCATTATACGCCAGGGGATCAACAAGGTCAGAAAGTTTCTTGACTTCCTCGGGAAGATCAAGAAGAAAAGACATCCAGAAAAGGCCTGGAAAGCCACGAGAGATGTGGATGTGTTTGACGGTTTGGAAGAGGTTCGAAACCTACTGCCTAGGTTCGAAAGGTCAACAGAGATCTCAAGATGTTGTAAATTAGGAAGATTAAGGGGTTTCGGGGAAGCTAGAGAGGTAATAAAAACCTGGAAGGTCAGAAAGGTTAGGGTGATTGAATTAAAAAAAAAAAAAAACAAATAGTTGAAGCTTTGGCATTTGGAAGTCCAATCAGCAGATGCCTTGAAGAGGGAGCACCAATCATGACTCGTCACGGTGTGAGATATCCAATCATCGTGCCCCGTCTCTTGCGCGCTTGTGGTTACTGCCAAACTCCGCCCAAGGGGTCGCTTTTTTTTCGCTCCCAGCGACGATATCATCAGTAAACTTCCAAAATATTTTCAATGGTTGTCGTAAAACATTTTTGGTTCCATATATGATTAATGCGATGGAAACTGTAAAGTTGTTTTGCCAAATTTTCCACTGCAAGAGTTTTTTTTTATTTAGAGACATCAGGAGATGTCTCTCTCTCTCTCTCTCTCTCTCTCTCTCTCTCTCTCTCTCTCTCTCTCTCTCTCTCTCTCTCTCTCTCTCTCTCTCTCTCTCGCTATATATATATATATATATATATATATATATATATATATATATATATATATATATATATATATATATATATATATATATATATATATATATAATGACGATTTGATAATGATATAAAAGATTTTGGGTTTTCTTTTCGGGTTTTTTACTCCAAACGGCAATTAAGCTAACTGATTATCTTTATGATAATCAGGTCTCATCGTTACCTCTTTATCTCTTAAAGTGGAATGTTTTCTTCTTGGGTAGAGGTAGTTACACGAATGTTACAGATAACAGTTTCGTGATTGTCAACAGAAAACAGTGTTAATATTTACTCTACGTCTGGCTGTCAAGCACTTCCTACCACTACCTCCAGGCAGGCTGGCAGGTAGGTACGCAGGCTTGTAGGTAGGTAGGTAGGGAGGCTGGCAGGTAGGTACGCAGGCTTGTAGGTAGGTAGGTAGGGAGGCTGGCAGGTAGGTAGGCACTGTCATAGGAACAGCAGGCAGGCATGGCGTCCGTCGCTTACCTTGGCGCTCCCTGCCTGGAGGTAATTAACCTATCACTTCCAAAGTGCACGATATCCATCTTCATTACTGGTAACTTGAGGCGGGAGAAGGCGAGGAAGAGTGGTAGGAGATTGGAGACTTAGGAGAAGTAGGTAGGTAGGTAGGCGAGTCTAGAGTCTTGGGAGAGAGAGGTAGGTAGGCAAGTCTAGAATCATAGCACAGGGCGAGGTAGGCGAGTCTAAAATCTTAGAAGAGAGGGAATGGAGAGCTTAGTGTCTTAAGAAGGTAGGTAAGCCCTGAGTCTTAGAAGAGGGAAGGAGGAAAGCAAGTCAATGGTCTCAAAAGGTAACATGAAGTATGCCTAGAGTCTTAAGAAAGAATGGATGAATCCTTGGGGGTCTTTGGGGGAAGAGTAAATGGGGATCATCTTGACCCGTTCTGGAAAGAGTACTATAGAACATTTAACACCTGAACGATGTGGGTAGCCATAATGCTGTGTTAAAAATTTCTCCCCCACCTCGATCAACTTAGTAGATGACCGGAATATTGTGACCACAATACGAGGCGATCAGTCATGAACAGCTTCAGTGCCTTTAAGCAGTGAAGGCACTGAATAGCAGTGCCTATATAAAGAAAATTACTCATTCAGGGATTATCATTTCATCGGCTGACTCGCTAATGAAACATGTTCTCTCAACACGTAGATGCTGGTGAAATAAAGTCCATACCGACTATACGAAGGATCCAACAATATATTTCAGCTTAATCCAGTAACTAACATTACTGCAACTTGGCATTAAATAAGGTTTATTTCTAATGAGAAGCTGATAATAAGCTCATCAAATACGTGAGATTCTGGAGTCAGGTGTCAGATGAGCTAATGTTGGGAAAACAGCTGTTTGCCGGCAACTTTATTACAAACATCGGCCCGATTGATAATGCTCTCTGTTCTAAGTGTTATTGGGAGAGAGAGAGAGAGAGAGAGAGAGAGAGAGAGAGAGAGAGAGAGAGAGAGAGAGAGAGAGAGAGAGAGAGAGAGAGAGAGAGATGAGTACGGATGGAGGAAAACAGTGCATCTCCTCAAGGATTAAAAGCGGTTGAATTTAACAAGAACTTCATGTCATATTGCTGGTATAAATAAATGTGACAAATATTGACGTACAGCGATTTCGTCGGTGTATCGTCGGTGTATCGTCGGTGTATCGTCGGTGTATGGGAGAAACGAGAAAAGCAGAGAGAGAGACAGGGAGTATAACTAGAGAAGAACTTAGTGTTTACTTTACGGGCTATTCGTGCCCGTGCCACCTTTTTGGGCAGCTTAATCTTAATCAATCATGAATCATCAGTGTTTATTATTTTTGACTCTGCAAAATCGAGCTATGTGCTCCTGGACCCCGCCTTTCTAACCGATTTATTTTCCCTCTATATATATATTCCCCTCTACTATATATTTCTTTCTCTAACACACACATACACACACACACACACACACGCACGCACGCACATACACACACACACACACACACACACACACACACACGCACACGCACACGCACACACACACACACACACACACACACACACACACACACACACACACATGCTTCACCTTATCCCAAGAGACACGAGACGATGGCTTAGCGACGCGGCCCACCAGCCCTGATAAGTCTTCCGCATAATTTCAGTTCTTAGACAACGGCGGTCTGCTCATTGATGGCTTCACTGGAGAGGGCGGGGGAGTATAGGGGGTGCAGATGGTGGGGGTGGAAGGGCAATTGGAGGGGGGAGGGTGGAGTAGGAGGGTGGAGGATAGGAGTGGAGAGGAAAGAGGTGAAGGTGAAGAAGGGTGGAGTAACGTATAGAGGGATGGGGGTGGAGAGGGAAGGGCTGGGGGAGGAGTAAGGTGTTGTGGGTTTGGGTGTAGAGGGTAGGGATGGAGAAGGAAGGGAAGGAGAGTGTAGAGGGTGGAGTGAATGGTGGGGCTTGATATCTAGGGTTGATAGAGCTGAGTGGGGTGTGGTGGGGAGAGAGGGTGAGTCTCGGGGCCCTAGGTGTGTCGAAGAGCAAAGGAGTTGATGGGAAAGGATTTAGGAGGAAAATATACATATATAGGGAATGGTTAAAGGGCGTTGGGGATAGGTATAAGATGGATGAGGGAATTGTAGAAGGGGGAACTAATAGGAAGGGTGTGAGACCAGCGGGACTGAAGGAGAGCAGCTTGTGTGGATGAGGGGCGTGTTCACCTGCACCACTGGGATTAAACCATCAACACACAGCCTTCCCCCCAGAGCTGGGGGGAAGAGTCAGACACAAGCAACAGCAGCACAATGCAGGTCAAAGGGTTAGGGGTAGAGGGGGGGGGGGGGAGTGGGGGGGGGGGGAGGGGTGAGGAGATTACTGTCTCAAGGTGACCAATCACGGCCTTTCCAGCTACCCCCTTACGTTTATACAATCCCTATCCTCTGCTCAGACCCTCACTCTCTATCTCAAGACCATCGCTGTCCAGATCAGCTCTAGACCGTCAATATCCTGCAATCCTTCCTCCCACAGACCATAGCTCCTCCAACAGAGCGTCACCCTGGAATTGTTAACAGATGTCAAGTTTTGTATATCACAAATGTCTTTGTGAATTTGATATTTCTGTATTTCCCATCGCTCTGTTTAATCCCATAATGATATGTCATTTATTATTTGCATAATTTGCTGAAATATTAAGTAAGCACAAATATTATAAAGACGACAACATGAGGTGAATGGATTCTTCCGGATTTCAGCGGATTCTTCTCGCGAACGCAAACATTGGAAGTCCACGACATGAAAGATAATAGAGAACGCTTTCCTCCAGTGTAGGCTGTGTGGATTACCACGTCGGATCAATAGTGTTGCAAACTGCATCAGTTTTCCCTCACTTCTGCTTCTTAAAATCAGAACCACCTTTCAGGAAAACTGTTAAACAAACACATACATAGATACGAAAAAAGTGAGTGTATTACCAAAATGCACACACACAGAGGCAGACTTCATACACAGTTTCATATGTAGATATGATAGAACTCGAGAAGCTCAGGAATCTGCACACCAGTAGATTGACGGTTGAGAGGCGGGACCAAAGAGTCAAAGTTCAACCCCCGCAAACATAACTAGGTGAGTACAACTACGCGTGTACACACAAGCACAGAAAGCATTAATAGAAATGCTTCCTGCATTTCTATTAGCAAATATTTAAGGGGCGGGGTAACAAATGGGTACAAGACAGTAAGGGGTAGACTACGAAATTTGGAGGAGCAACTTCAGAAAATTTGCCTAACACAGGACAATGCAGAAGATACAACTAGAAACAAGCGGGGAAATGATAGGGACTCAGTAAGGGCGGCAACACTGGGGGGTAAGAACCAGCATGAGAGTGGATCACACAAGAGACCAACACTTGTCATTCATGGAGCATGTCAGGCAAAGGCAACATCAAAATATCAAAGGATATTGATTGAAAAGTTTGTACTAGAAGAGATATTGCGGTGTTTAAATGGCAGGAAACGAGATTGAACTCACACACCGAATTGGGCCTTATAACAACAACCTCAGACCTGTTCAGGTGCAGTTTTCCAACGAAGAGGCAGTCGACTACATATTAATATATTATATATATATGTGCAATACTAGGCTTAGGAATATTTAAGTTTGGTTTTTTAGCTTTATTTTTTTCTGACTCTTATCAAGTGAATAATACCAAATTCTTCTATCTAATTGCCCATTACGACTATATATTTACGATGGTTATCTCTTGAGGTTATCTTGAGATGATTTCGGGGCTTTAGTGTCCCCGCGGCCCGGTCCTCGACCAGACCTCTACCCCCAGGAAGCAGCCCGTGACAGCTGACTAACACCCAGGTACCTAATTACTGCTAGGTAACAGGGGCATTCAGGGTGAAAGAAACTTGCCCATTTGTTTCTGCCTCGTGCGGGAATCGAACCCGCGCCACAGAATTACGAGTCCTGCGCGCTATCCACCAGGCTACGAGACCCCCCTAATGGTCCCCATAGTTACAAAACGTACTATTTAAACATGGGAAATGGGATACTCCAGTAGTCCTCGCGCAGTAAGTTAATGGTCACTTTAGTAGTTCTATCGCGATAAGGATCATTTTAGTTATCCTATGACTTTAAGGGTCGCTTTAGTGGGTGGTAAACAGGCTTGAGAGCTGCTCACTGGCGCATAGAACCCTTTTCCTCTCTCCAAGTTAATGACTTTTTTCTAATAAAAAAATGTTGGCCTTCAGGGAAAAAATAAATGAAATTTGGCCAGATTTCCATTATTTTTTATCCCTTGGGTCCAGCCGAAGCCTCAAGCGGTGTATCATGACTGGTGAGGAGGAAAGCTTCACCTCTTGTCATGTGACATCAACAAGCTTCGCATCACATAGGGGGGGGGAGGGAGGAACGGTTGCATCAATGACGCTACATCCCTCCGTGTTCAACATTCAAGAGCAACGTCAATTCAACACCGAATCAACGTCATTACCGTTAATTAAACATTGAATTAACGTTAGTTAATCGCCGAACTATCACTACTCTTTGATATTGTGTCTACTGAGATAGACTGGAAATCCAGCGCTGATAAACTGTTATCGTTCGAGTAGCAGCAGTAACAGTGATGCTGGTGTAGCAGTGATCTGGCTTTACTATACGTCTGTAATGAGGTCGAACTGAGGAGTACAATCTGGAAATTGGTGAGTCTGAAAGGGGGCTCCCCAGGCAGGGAACCAGCATGCATCTTAGTTTTTGTTGTTGTAAAACTTGGCTACTCATTCACTGGTGTTTGAGTTCAGCAGTAATGATGATTTTCTCCAGAGGGGGGGGCAGAACTAGTGATAGTTTTGTCTCTCAGTGTACCTACATTGAGGTGCTTCCGGGGCTTAGCGTCCCCGCGGCCCGATCGTCGACCAGGCCTCCTGGTTGCCGGACTGATCAACCAGGCTGTTGGACGCGGCTGCTCGCAGCCTGACGTATGAGTCACAGCCTGGTTGATCAGGACCTACATCAGTGCTAATCCTGTCTCTCGATGCCAATTCTAGGTCTGTCTTCCACTGCACCTTCCCTGGTGGTGGTCGCTCTGTATTAAACTGTAGTTCCTTTAGTTTTGCTCGGTTAAACAACGGTTAAATACCACCTAACTGTCAACTCAGCATCTTGCATCCTACTTTCAGACTATCTGAAACTAACTGAAGGTGGCGAAATGTTTGTGACAAGATAGTCTGTGGTAGAATTGCAACATAAACTCACAGTTATCATCCAATGAGAGAGATCTTGAATTGTTTTCAGGGAGACTGAATAGAGGCTCAGACATGTGGAAACGCCCTCTCTGGAGCCCGATTCCATTGGATAAAAAGATTTTGTAATTCCAATCACCAAGTTAGTAGCAAACTACATGTTGATGGTCAATATCATAGACGTTTCAAGCGATAGTTGACTATAAACAGTATTTTAGTGCCAAATGCTAGAATTCCCATCAGTGGCCATTTTAAATGAATTCGTCAACTAGTGGTGAGTCACACACGCATATACTGTACAAATGTTGCATATTCACTGAATTCACTTTAAAATTAACATTGGCAATTTTAGTCATTTACGATACAATAAACTTTCAAGAAATAAATAACTTATTTACAACGAAACATTGCTAAACTATACGTAAAAAAAAAAATGATTTAGTAACTGGAGCAAGCATTGGAGTTATAATGAGGTCCTAATACTAGGCGGGGCCGTAATAAACAAGGCTGCAAGTGACATCAGGCGAACGTGCGACAGGCGTAGCGTGACCGCATAAACACAAGGTCAGTGCTGGCATTCAACAGGCTTAGTATCCCATGCAGGTCTGACAGGAGACGTGTCTTCGTCAGACACACACACATACCACTTGTCACCCTGTCTTATGGCACCAGCCTTGCAATTTTGCAAACCGACGCTCCTTTTATGGTACCCTCAACGAACCTATACCTGTCACCCGGTCCGCCTTGTCACAAGAGCTGCTTTTAAGGCCCCGCCGCGAACAACTGCTGCTTGCTGGTTGATTGCTTAGTGCTGGGGGCAGGGCCGGGCGGGACTAGAGTAAACACCAGCCCAGAATACTGGACTTTTGGAAGCTAGATACAAAAAAAATTACTGACCTTACACAAGCCAGGTCAGGGGTACAGGCGTTGATCCTACGAGACTAGGACAAGTACAGATGCAATGTTCTTATATAACAGGGAGAGTGCAACAGGCGGTACAGGGTCATATATAAGGGTAATATATATAAAATTATCTTGCCATTAGCTGAAATGTATACATAACTTCAGAACTAATAGGTACTTATGTATGTAAATGCCTGATTGTATTCGGTGAAATAAATAAATAAATATATATGTAAATCGTCACAAAATTAGTGACCTCAAATATGGCAGAAAAACCCACGGTAAAATGAGGAAATAGTCTACTCATTTTCAGTCTACTCATTTTCACTCCGCTAACAGCTTCGTCAGAGACAGTCTCTGACGAGTCTCCAAGTGGAGTGAACGTACTTAATTTAGACTATTTTCTAGTTTCTCTGTGGTTATTATTGAAAATAATACATGATATATATGTATAAGTGTTTGTATGTATTATGTGCATATGCATGTAAATAATGTATGCATGTATGTATATTTCTATAAAATATGTGTGTGTATACATGTAATTTTGAGACGTGCTTCGAATGGTCATTGCACTGGGAAGTCATGCCGAAAACTCGAAAATATTTGAAATGATAAACTTCAAAGGCAAAAAAATGCTTACTGGTGACGGCACTGACAGGATTCAGCATTCCGAACATGGTGAAGACTTGGAGTGTTGGAGCCTTTCTCGCAGAAAGATGGAGTGTTGGAAGCTAAGTAGTGTCTTGGAGAAGGATAAAGGAGGATCGACCTTGTGTGATCGTGTGGCAATCTATCTCATTGATATCTGGACAGCCGCTGGAGACTTGTTCCGGGAGAGGATTTAGTGCTGTGGCGAAGATTTGAAGTTGATTTTTGTATTGATTTTTTGTTTGAGTTGCTGAGGTCGGCGAGTATTGCGTATCGAACCACAGCAGGAGAGGAGCATGAACTGAAGGAAGGAGGAGGGAGGGAGAGTAGGTAGGTAGGTAGGTAGATACGCGTGCAGGCGAGGAAATGAGAGAGAAACACCACACACACACACAGGTGGTAGCCAGACCCAGGCGGCGCGGAGGAGGTAGCGGTCGCCTTTCCTTCACTAGATCACTGTAAAACAGAAGAGGACATGGCTTTAGGAGAGTTGAGTGGGCTGTTGTGGGGGGCCAGGTGTCTGTCATGTGTGTGTGTGTCTCAAGGTCCACACACTGAGGGCCTATAGCGTGACACACGTCAACTCTCACTGCCCGAGACACATATTTGACACAGTAAGGTGGGGGTCATGCATATGTGAAAGTGTCATATGAAGAATTTGTTTATTAATACAAATATAATTTGTATATTCATAAAATAATAGATTGATCGTAAACAAGTAGAATTAATATTGAAAACAAAAATCATATCACTTGTTAAAAAAATAATACTAGATATAATGTTGCAAAATTAATATAAACTTCCAAGTTTGTGTTGCAAAATTAATATAAACTTCCAAGTTTGTGTTGCAAAATTAATATAAACTTCCAAGTTTGTGTTGCAAAATTAATATAAACTTCCAAGTTTGTGTTGCAAAATTAATATAAACTTCCAAGTTTGTGTTGCAAAATTAATATAAACTTCCAAGTTTGTGTTGCAAAATTAATATAAACTTCCAAGTTTGTGTTGCAAAATCTTTTACTTAGATTTCCGCTTTCCTTGAGAGGGACTAAATAAAATAAGATTAAAAAAAAAGACGAAATCCGAATAATTAACTCCAAAATATAAGAAAAGGAAAGAGTTGAATTGCCTTTTGTTCTTAATTGACGAATTCCTAACTAATACATCTTGTATAAGCTGCCATACACGATTGATGCCAGCATGGGGGGGGGGGGACTAAACACCAGGCTTCCATATGAAGCCCCAAAGGCTTCGTTTCATCCCGTACGACTGACGTACGGGATTAAAAGGAGGTAGAACGAACCTAATAACACATGAAGAAATACGAAACAGAATGGACATAACCACGACATGCGAGATACGTAGGGATATCGATGAAATAAAGGACAGTGGTGTTGTAATCCCGCCCAACCAGTTCAAACTGGCTACGCTGAGGTCATACCTTTCAGTGTCAAGGTACCTCTATTACAATGTAATTTATTCTGTTGTAGTTATAATATCATTTATAGTTTTATACCATTTTATAGCATATATCATTTTATAGTTATAGCGTTTTATAGTTTATTGTACGGTATTTTGCTGCATTATTATTATATTTCTTTATATGTTATGTGTGAGTTTTGTAACTGCTAGTTTCGTCGGCCGGCCGCTTGTTCTATCATTAGCACCCCCCCTCTCCCTTGCCTGTGTGTGTGTGTGTACTCACCTAGTTGTGTTTGCGGGGGTTGAGCTCTGGCTCTTTGGTCCCGCCTCTCAACCGTCAATCAACAGGTGTACAGGTTCCTGAGCCTATCGGGCTCTATCATATCTACACTTGAAACTGTGTATGGAGTCAGCCTCCACCACATCTCTTCCTAATGTATTCCATTTGTCCACCACTCTGACACTAAAAAAGTTCTTTCTAATATCTCTGTGGCTCATTTGGGCACTCAGTTTCCACCTGTGTCCCCTTGTACGTGTTCCCCTTGTGTTAAATAGACTGTCTTTATCTACCCTATCAATTCCCTTCAGAATCTTGAAATGTGTGGTATTAATACAATATACAATAATGTGTGGTATTTTAATATATTAAAATGTGTGGTCAGTGGTATTAATAGGGTATTAAAAATATCAACACAAGACAGAACACGAAACAATGTGTGTGTGTGTGTGTGTGTGTGTGTGTGTGTGTGTGTGTGTGTGTATGTCTGTCAGTACAACCCGGTGCACTTGGAATGCTCCTTGTTTGTTGAATATACACATATGCTAATTTTGTGCAGTTGTACATCTGCGTATGTTTCCAAGGTGTATATATACGTTAGAGTATTTTTCTTTTTGTTTTCTGTACTCTGTGTTGATTGATATATTATGCGCAGTGAAGGTACAGTGAGTTAACCAGTGGTGTCAGCCATTGTCTGGGTTGTATAGAGTCACACGTATTGTGTGTGCTCTCTGGATTTTTGTTGTATATATAAATCAATTGACTTATTTTCAGTAGATATAAAAAGGAGAATTATTAGTGTGGATCAGAGTTCCTATAGTGTTGTCACTAGATTCGTATGGGTAACGTTTTGGTTAGGTGACGTATAGTATTATTTGAGCCGTTTGGGGACATTGGCATTTTCTGGTGCCTGTGTGGATTTAACTTATGAGAGGAGATTCCTAATTCTGCCAGATTTCTGAGACATTGTGAATCATAACTTTTGAGGACGAGTAATTGACTTTGCCATTTCGTCATTTGCCTTGTAGATATGATAGACCCAGTAGGCTCAGGAACCTGTACACCAGTAGTTTGACAGTTGAGAGGCGGGACCAAAGAGCCAGAGCTCAACCCCCCCAAAGCACAACTAGGTAAGTACACACACACACACACACAGCTTACTCCATACACAGTTTCAAATGTAGATATGATAGAGTCCAGTAGGTTCAGGAATCTGTACATCAGTTGATTGACGGTTGAGAGGCGGGGTCAAAGAGCCAGAGCTCAATACCCGCAAGCACAACTAGGTGAGTACAACTAGGTGAGTACACATACCATCAGTGGCGTATGCATGACTGGCAAACATAAGAACTACCTTCAGAAACTTGTGTAAGGAATCATTCAGAACCTTGTATACCTCATATCTCAGACTAATACTGGAATATGCGGCTCCAGCTTGGAGTCCACATCTAGTAAAACACAAAACTAAGGCTAGTCCTCGTGCTGAGAGGTATGAGCTACAAGGAAATATTGCTTGGACGGAACCTCACGACACTGGAAGACAGAAGAGTTCAGGTAGAAATGATCACTGTCTATAAACGTCTCAGTGGAGTTGACAGGGTAGAAAAAGATGAATTGTTTAGCACGGGTGGGACGCAAACAATGAGACACAGGTGGAAAATTAGTACCCAAATGAGGCACAGGGACGTTACAAAGAACTTTTTCAGTGTCAGAGTAGTTAACAGATGGAATGCATTATAGACAGTGATGTGGTGGAGACAGACTCCATACACAGTTTCAAATGTAGATATGAAAATGCCCAGCAATTTGTACACCAGTTGATTGACAGTTGATAGGCGGGACGAAAGAGCAGAGCTCAACCCATGCAAGCACAATTAGGTGAATACAACTAGGTGAATACACACACACACACACACACACACAACTATGAGAAAGACTAAGGGAATTGAACCTCATTACACTGGAAGAAAGAATGAATATGTTAGCCATGATAACGACATTCAAGATACTAAAAGGAACAGAACAAGTATGTAGAAAACAATTTCAAAGTGAGGAACAGCAGAATGGGATATATATATATAAACGAGTCACGAATGAGTCACGGAGACGCCAGAGAGTAGTTCTTTAGCAAAAATGTAGCAAATAAAGGGATCAGATTAGATGCGAAAGTTGTCGAGACCAATACATAGCTTTAAATGTAAACATAAGATAAAAACGAGTGAAAAGAGTCATTGCATCGAACTGTTGATGGTCGAAAGAAGCGGTTTAAGAGAAGAGGCACTAAGTGAGTATATCCAGATCACCACAATTGAACATCATTTGTGTGAGGAACAGCATTAACGAGCTCCAGTCTACCAACCCCAAATAATTCCCCGCACTAAGTAATTATAATCGATAGCTTCCTCCCCCCATGCGCACATTTGTCGAGCTGTGAGAAATGCCTCTCTACCTCTAAGCGTAAATTTATTATACGAACTCACAATATCGTCTCAATGCGTGTCTATGAAAGAGACTTGAGTTACGATTTCAATCCGGAGGAGGGACCAGGAGGAGCCCCCATCCTTCCCCTCCCCCTCTCTCCTTCTCTCTCTCTCGCCTTCTCTCTCTCTCTTCCCCCTTCTCTCTCTATCAGTGCATCTCTATTCTGCAAGTTCTTTTTTTCCCAATTAGATTCAGTCTCTCCCTGACCCAAGACCACCAGCCCCTCCCCTTACAATAAGCTATTTAATTAAGCTGGAGTTCGACTCGTATGGATCCATGGATGCTTCATTGCACACAAAAACCAATTACGATCTTAGGGAGCAGGGAGGTCGCAAAGGCTCTTTACGTGGTTCATTATAAGGAGACCACGGCTTGCGACCTCTCTGTTGGGGTGCACTCAATTTGGACGGTTGATGCCGGTCCAGAGGAGGTAGAATGTGGCGGGGTTGATTGGGGGGAGAGAAGGAGTAGGAGGATGGGAGGAAAAGAGGAGAAAGTAGAAGAGAGAGCATGAAGAGTGGAAGAAATAAGGAATAGGGAGAAAATGAGACAAAGAAAGCAGGAGGAAAAAATAGAAAACAATAATGTTGAGAAATATATAAGAGCCAGCAAGTTCTGGAGAACATAAATCAATAGAAAAACAAAGATTTATAACAACAGACAATGGTGGTGGAAAGCAACAGAGGGAAAGAAAAAAACGAAAACTATATATATATATATATATATATATATATATATATATATATATATATATATATATATATATATATATATATATATATATATAATATAATTACAAAAAATTAGTGGTGTGTTCTGAAGCCTTAATTAAGCCCAGGAAGGGAATCACCATAATTCGCGACACCCACTGGATTAACTACAGGTAATAACTGGCATTGAGGTTAGTAACGACCTCCAGTACAATCGTTATTTATCGCGCGAGGGACGTGTATTTTCCAGAGCCCAGATTTGTGTTCCAGCGAGGTTAACAACTGGAACATTCTTCGGTATGACGATAGGAGGAGTTAGGACTGTAGTCAATTACAGCAAATTACATTCACATTCCCGAGGGCGTAACTTCACTTCACGAATGGCCCAATTAGCGAAGCCGGTAAGTGAAGCCAGTTTCAACGATCTGTTTTGAAGGATTTTTTTTTTTTAGTCTCTTTTTTTTGTTGATTCTCTTTTTAAAGGGAATGTTTTAAAGCCACCAAACAGTATATAAAAGGATTTTATATACTGTTTTTTAGACTTTTAATGATTTTCATTTATAAGGAATAATCTCGAGTGTTTAAGTTTCTAAACCCTATTAAAATAACTTCAACAATTCAAAGAATATTTTTCATCTAATGCAAACTTGATAAACGCTCCACTTGGAAGATTCCACTAATAAACCCAATTAAAAGCGACAACAGATATATTGCCCAATTTAAAAACCCCAACTAGTGGTCCTGGTAGAACATACCAACTAGACGACACATATATATTGACTCCTGCCAAGTTTCCATCATCCAAAGATGGGTTATGTAGATGGAGTTGAAGACGCTTAGAAGCAATGTGTGGTGACCTTCAGGACTTCTCATTAAGCCGACCTTTCCAAAGAGACCCTAACCTGAAATCGTAGGTGATCTGGTAACCTATAAATGGCCAGAGAAGTGTGATTAAGACATCAAGATAGATAGAGGGAGAGATAGAGAGTTGTGTCCAACTACACAGTGAACTGGAAACCACTACAAACACGATTTAGTGCATTGGAAACCTCAGAGAAATAGGGTAATGGTAATGATTTTGTGATTCACCCTTGACCTCTGACGCGTTTCACCAACCCTCAGTGTTAGTCTGCTTGTAGTAGTAGTAGTAGTAGTAGTAGTAGTAGTAGTAGTAGTAGTAGTAGTAGTAGGCATCCATCAGTCTCAAGAGACTATGGTGCTGCGCTCTGGTTGTCGGTCTGGAGTGGCCTCACCAGGGCGTAAAGCCAGGGTAGGTTGATATGGAGGAGAAGCTGTCACCCATGCAGCAGGTACCCCCCCTCCGTCTCCCGGCGCCGAAAGTCTCCAATGGAAATGCAAACGCCAATACGATTGGTTCCAGCGCCGTCGCAGGAACTGTGAGTTCCGGAGTTGACTTCGAAGTTGGTGAGAAAAGGCACTGAGACTCCAAACCCGGAGACCGCCGTGGTCGGGGTCGGAGAAGAACCGCCCCATCAAGGGTATGAACGACCCCAGCCTCCTGAAGCAGAGCCTGGGCCTCACGAGGCCCAGGAGGAGGACGTCCTGGTCCCGCACCTACGGGTTCCAGACAGAGATCGTCACAGCCCTCTTTCACCGTCTCAATCGACTTGAGAATGGTCCAGGACGGACCGAAACGTCATCGTCCCTTCACCTTCTAGTGTGTGGTCTGGTCAACATACTTTAGCCACACTATTGTGACTCTTCGCCTGCATGTCATTAATGCTGTTTGCGATACTGTGTCTCCAGCCTCAGTGTTAGTCTGCTAGTAGTACTGCTTGCGATACTGAGTCTCTATGGGTTAGGCCGCGTCTTTCTGAATATTTTCGCTGCAGAAATTTTTTTTGCTAATTTTTCCGTCAAGATTTTGTTTTTAAATAGTATACCTGAAGAGTTGGTATAAAATAATATTTGTTAATAAAAAAGTAATAATATTTAAAAAATGATCAAATATCGAACATCTTAATACGAATAATTTTAGTTCGACAGCGATACTTTTACTGATAATAACAATAATACTAATAATAAAAATAATAATTATAATATTTATAGTAATAATAATAAAATCTCTTCATGTCTCCGTCTCTGCATCATTTTTTTTTGTTTACTGTCCTTATCTTTCTTCTTTCTCTATCTCTCTCTCTCCCCGTGTCATTCTCTTCTCTCTCTCTCTCTCTCTCTCTCTCTCTCTCTCTCTCTCTCTCTCTCTCTCTCTCTCTCTCTCTCTCTCTCTCGCTCTCTCTCTCTCTCTCTCTCTCTCTCTCTCTCTCTCTCTCTCTCTCTCTCTCTCTCTCTCTCTCTCTCTCTCTCATAATCTAATTTACGCATCACTTCGTCGTCTCCTCTGGCTATGATGTCTCTCCCACCCCCTCTTGTGGCAGCAACACCAAACTGAATTACCAAACAATGAGGGTGAATCCTAGACCGTCAGAGGCTCTTCCACAAATTTGTTATGTAGATTTATATGAGAAGTGGGAGTAAAAGCCAACCTGATGGGCTGCCTGGAGCCGGTGATGACCCCCAGCACTCAGAATGCGGAGGGTCGGGTGCCACGCGTTACCGACAGGGAAGGTCTGTATGTCATTGTGACGCATTCTGAAGTCTCGGATGGTCTGTATGTGACCGTGATGTATCCTGAAGACACGGAAGGTCCTGTTCAATTGTTTATGCACGTGCTCATGACGCAAGGAGAGGAAGGGAATGAAGAGAGGCAGTAGTTAAAACTAAGATAATAACATGATTTATACGAGATAACAGAACCCTTAATGGCATTAGATTTGGTTTGGTGTCGGGCTTAAAGACCTTTCAACCGCAAGGAGGGTTATTTTTAAGACCCCCACCACAGTCAACAAAGTAGGTATACTTTAGTTTTGAACATAGTCTACAACTCATGTAAACTCTGTGTATTTACATGTCGGATCAAGGTTCACCTTGCGTGAGTATACAGGCAGACAGAAAGACAGACAGTCAGGTAGTCAGAGATCGGTTAGCAAACATTAAACCAGAGGGGGGTAAGCAGACAACAACAAGACACGTAAAGAGAGAAAATATGATAAAAGCATAATAAGAAGAAACACGCAGTTTTGTTGGGGATAAAACTGTAGCAAAAATTTCTTTAAACGGCTTACTGACGGGAGGGGAACGTAGAAAACGGAGGAGATAAAAGACAAAAATATGTAAATGCAAAAATATTTGGCTACGAAGCGAATGAAAACGACAAAAAGAGACAACTGAAGGGTTTGAGAGAGATAGAGATAGAGAGAGAGAGAGAGAGAGAGAGAGAGAGAGAGAGAGAGAGAGAGAGAGTGAGAGAGAATGAGAGAGAGAGAATGAGAGTAAAGAGAGAGAGTAGAAATAGGTGTTGCAGTGGAGATATAAATTGCAACACAAACAACAGAAGGGGAGAGGGCTGAGGCGAGTGATAGAAAAACAGTCGTAAATATACGTGGAGTGAGGATAGGCATTAGCTAAAATGTTCGGAGGGGTCAGGAGCAACTGAAATAGAAAGAGGAACAGAGAAGGGTTGAGGGAGAAGGGAAACGAGAGAGAGAGAGAGAGAGAGAGAGAGAGAGAGAGAGAGAGAGAGAGAGAGAGAGAGAGAGAGAGAGAGAGAGAGAGAGAGAGACAGAGAGACAGAGAGAGAAAAGAGGGGTGGTGGAGATTGCTAATGAGAACAACAAATTATTACAAATTATTCCGGGCAACATATAAAAATGCTGTTCTTAAATGCAAAAAGTTTGATATGATTAGTTTTACCTGAATATTTATGTAAGCCTATTTGGCTCCAAACGTCATAATATCTAAACTGTACAGGTGGAAATAAGTGAATACAGACCTCTCAACAACGAGCTGAGTAGATGAATTAGGACGCAAAGTGCGTTTGGTTGAATGTGTGGCCAAACAGGTTTGGGGGATGTAATTACAGCGACTATGAAATAATTTGCATATCATTATCTCGCATGAAGTATGATTCCGCTAGAGATAACGCTTTGCTGCAAGAGCCACCAGGAGGAGACTGATAGTGAAGCAACCAGGATGTGTATGTTTTATTGTCTGTATGTGTGCGGATGAGATGTAAATATGTGGTAAATATAATAGAGTAAATAGGTCAGGAAACAGTCTAACCGTCGGTTAGAAAGACGGAGTCCAAGAGCTAATAGTTCGATTTTGCAGGTGCAAATAGGTAAATGGACAAATTTTTTTCTATTTTCTTCTTTCATGATTCTCTCTCTCTCTCTCTCTCTCTCTCTCTCTCTCTCTCTCTCTCTCTCTCTCTCTCTCTCTCTCTCTCTCTCTCTCTCTCTCTCTCGCTTTCTTTCTCTCTCTCTCTTCCCACTTTTCTTCTTCCATCCTGACTGGAACTTCTGATTATCGATCTTCCTTAACTCTACAAATATTCTCCACGTGAATACTTCTAGTCTGATTGGTTTAGAATCCTCTCCTCCTCATCATCATACTTACTATCGTTCCCTCTTATCTTCTTCATTTCCATGCCTTGTTTCTCACTTTGTTTCCTATTTATCTTCCTGCTTCATATTATCTTCCCATTTTCTGAATTCTTTTCTCATCCAACTTTTCCCTTAAATCTCCTTATTCCTTTCCTTAGCGCCGTTTAATCCCTTCCTTCATCCCTTCCTTCATCCCTTCCTTCATCCCTTCCTTCATCCCTTCTTCCCCTTCCCATTCATCTAGAGAGTGTGGGTGGGGGGGGGGGGGGGGTGCCCATTAGGCGTCTTACGACCTCCGGCTGGCAATAAAGAGGAGAAAAACGCATTTTATAATGGAGCAGAGATTGTGGCGTACTCTGAGCAGCGAAGCGTGGGGTGGAAGGGCAGTTAGAGCAGTGGGATGGGAGGGACGGATGGAGTTAGAGTGGGAAGGAGAGGGATGGGGGAGAAAGTGGGAAGGAGAGTAAAGAGGAAGGAGGGAGGGTAGATGGGTGCAAGGTTAAGGAGGGAGGTTGAAGAGCAATCAGGAGGGAGAGTAGGTATATGAATGAGAGCAGAAGTGAGAGAAAGCAAGGAGAGGAAAATAGAAAGTAAGGTGGAGAGAAAGTATGTAAGTAGGGGAGATACAGGGACAGAAAGTGGGAAAGAGAGAGAGAGAGAGAGAGAGAGAGAGAGAGAGAGAGAGAGAGAGAGAGAGAGAGAGAGAGAGAGAGAGAGAGAGAGAGAGATCCCAATGAAGACGCATGAAAGCATAAAAGAGAACTAAATAATAAAAGCGAAAAGCAAGTGAAAGAGATGTTGAGAAAGGTGAAGATAAACGAACGGAAGAGAATTTGCGACACAGGAAATGGAACCAACATAGGAATGTTGACAGCGGGGAATTGTAACCAACACAAGGGTGATTTGGAGAAGGGAACTGGAATCCATGCAAAAAGGAGATAAAGACAAGAGACAGAGCCAGGCGGATGATAAGAATAATGAGAACAGTGATAAAAAATAAGGATAAATGTAGAAGAGATCTAAAGAGAGGTAGGGGATAAAGATGAATATAAGATATAGAGAGACAATGAGAAGCAAAAGGGGACGTACGAAAAATAAGAAATAATGTTACCGTACATAGAAACATATGTACGAACATTATGGCATTGTCACTTCATTGAATGACTACCTTTGTTACGACCGCTTAACACCCCCTGCGGACCATATTGTCGTAATCACCAGAAACAAGTTGGGCGGAACTCCATCACCATTTGTTGGCAATTTGACTTACAACGGCTATTCTAAAGAAGTTATTCCACCTTAAGATGCTTAAAATTTATATGAAGGCTAGTTACTCGCCGGAAGATTTTCCTTTTTTTTTCCTTAAGTAAGTTTGAAGGCCGACAACTTCTTAAGACTTTGATCATCTAAAACTCGGACTTTACATTTGGTGCACCAACTTTGCTGATCCCTCATTGATTTCACAGAAAAATAAATTGAAGTAGACATTGGTCCTGATGGTTACCTGTGTAGGTATTATTAGTTTATCAAATTCGGCACTGCTGAATGATTACGTGAGGAGGGAGGGAGAGAGAGAGAGAGAGAGAGAGAGAGAGAGAGAGAGAGAGAGAGAGAGAAAGAGAGAGAGAGAGAGAGAGAGAGAGAGAGACAGATAAACAGAGACCGGGAAATGACAAATAAGGGGACGATAACGAATTCTAATGCATAGTGTTATAACACATTTACGTCAGTTAACTAAAATAAACTATTTGGTGTAGAAAAACTGCCTAATTTCTTAAGGCCAAATTCGAGTTTAATTTACCATTTTCTTCTCAACAAAAACTACCGCTAATCAACGCTTATCTAAAAGAGCTTTGATGTGATGTGGGAACATTAGAGCTGCTGACAGTGTGCACTACCGTGAAGAACGCTCTATAAAGTTGCTCTTTTGCAAAATAGATAGGCTCTTCGTCTCTTTATTATGAACATTTGTCTTGTTGTGCTTGTTTTACTTGTATTAGGTTTTTATTCCATTTATTAAATGATTTGCAAAATGAGAATTATTTGAGTTAAACTACTCGAAATTCGTACCAGGTCTGGATGATATAAAACGACCTTTTGGTAACAAGCGATCTCATTTCCCTCAGTCTACTTGTCAACCCCACAATCCACTAACTTGTCTACCCCACCATCCACTTACTTCTCTACTCCACCATCCACTTATTGTCTACTACACCAGTAACTTTCTTGTGTATTTCACCACACTTAATTGTTTACTCTATCTCCCACTTCTCTACTCCACCACCTACTTTCTTGACTACTCCACCACCCACTTCTCTACTTCCTTATTCACTCATGTATCCACTCACTCTCTCACTCGTGCACTGTCCCTACTTTTTCCTCACAATCTTACTTTCTCTCCTACTCTCTAAATCTCCCGCATGTACTCCTACGTTCATTTCCACTTTCCCTCATTCACTCACCCACACTCACCCCTACCTGCTACCTTTTCGTAATTACTCACACTCATCCTCACTGTTCCACACTCACTCCCACCTTCCCACACCCACACTCCTGCACCCTCACACACACACAGACACTCCCAGGCCCCCAAAGGCGCCATGAATGTCACGGGCAACTCTACGGGTATTGGACATGCACAATGAAACTTTTTAACGCCACAGTTTATACAGAGGTAAAAAAACAGAGGAAACGCCACGTCTTTTGTTCTGAGGTAAATGTGCGACCATGTGAGGTATAGAACCGCATTTGTCAAGTAAATTCCTGTATTGGAGTTTAAAAGCAAAAAGGTTCTCGAACACAATGGAGGTGCAGAAGGGGCGAGTGATCGAGAGAATAAAAGTGGAAATGGGGGGAAAGAAAAGAGAGTGAGAGAGAGAGAGAGACAGAGAGAGAAGGAGAGAGAGAGAGAGAGAGAGAGAGAGAGAGAGAGAGAGAGAGAGAGAGAGGAAGAAGAAGTAGAAGTCTCACACACCACAATATCTTCGATAAAACTTAAAATGCAGTGTGCTGAAAAAGAGTTGCATTAACACTTAAACTAAAATACTCTTCACAATGAAAAATAAAGCAAAACAGATTCCGACTTTCCATAAAAATGTCGTAAGAGCGGTGGGATCCGGCCCAGACGCACCCGGATCCTGCGAGCTCTCATTAAGTACACATTTTATGGGTGATAGTCGGCCTGAACACTCGGCACAGAGGGGCAACAGCAGGGAAGATGAATAGTGGCAGCTGGAGGAGAGAGAGAATGGGTGTTGGAGAAAGGGTCAGTGAAAGAGAGAGAGAGAGAGAGAGAGAGAGAGAGAGAGAGAGAGAGAGAGAGAGAGAGAAAGGGGTGTGTGCGTGACGTAGGAGTGAGGGAGAAGGAAGGGAAGCGAGTGTGAAGGACCTACAAAGAATTAAAGGCTGATGTCAAGAACGATGAGGGTGAATGAGAGAGAGAGAGAGGGAGTAGAGATGGGGGAGAAAAAACAGACAGAGACAACAAGACACAAAGACGTAAATAAGATATCAGTGGCGGAGACCAAACGTGAAAGAGAAGAGAACCGCTTGGACAAAATAAACAAAAAGAGACAGCTAAAGCGAGCGAGAGACAGATACACACGCAAACAGAAAGCAGGTAGACAGAGACCGGCTGACAGAGATACAGAGACGGACAGGATATCAGAGAGGAGCGCATTACCCCTTCCCTATAGCAGTGTTGGCTGCTGACTACGCGTCAGCAACCACTAATGATGCTGATGCGCCTATTCGCTATCTCATCGAGGCTTCCGAATGAAGTTAAACGAGACAGTGATGCAAACAAGACCCCTGAGGGCGCTGGGAGAAGGGCCAAGGTACCACAAGCTGCCTAGAGATAAGGAGTAAGCACCTTGACTCACACGACAATGTTAACTGTGGAGGCCAAGAAAATGATGCAAGAAAAGAACTAGAGAAAGTACAAGGGGGAGGTAGAGAATAAAATACTGAGAGATTCTGGATATAAAGCCGACGAAGAGAGTGCTGGAATAAAGGAAAAATAAATCGAGATAATGCAATAGGGCTGGATAATTTAAGGGTAGGAATACAGTGAGAGGCGAGGACACTGGAAGGATGAAGATCGGCATGATAGGAATACCGGCCGGTAGAAGAATAAGAAGCTAGGGAGGGGAACCAGAAAATAATGGAGCAGAAGAATGGGAAAAGTGGATGAGAGGAAAAGTAGAATGCGTAAGAGATGAATTGAAAGAAGCTCTGCAGAATAGAGTGACTGAAGATAGGAGAAGTGAAGGATAGGAAAAGTGGAGAATATGCAGACTAATACAGATATTAGGACAAATAAAAGAGTCAAGTCCCAATAGAAAATGCTATCGTGAATCGTCTATTTTGCCCTCCTCTTCACAACTTATTTTGTCTTCTTAACTACCTTCCCGGGGAAGATAGTTAAGGTACCCTTTCTACACACCTGTACCCCCCACACCCTGTGGGGTACAGGGTGTAGCTGTGTAGGGGTTCAGGGTGTGAGTGGGAGTTCGGAGGAAGGGAGCACGAGGCTCTTGGTGTTCATTCGGTGCTAAACTCCACACACTCACGCAGCACAAAAATATTGTGTTCTCTTTCACTATGAATTTTATGGTCCTGACGTGACTCAGACATTCTGAAATTCAATTTGAAAATCTTATGTTTTTTAAAACTGCTATTTCGTTTTGACTACCCCTTACGGACGCAGCCCGGACAACCAATTACACGGGCTGTATATGCATTTTATACACACACAAACACACACACATTATATATATATATATGTCGTACCTAGTAGCCAGAACGCACTTCTCAGCCTACTATGCAAGGCTCGATTTGCCTAATAAGCCAAGTTTTCCTGAATTAATATATTTTCTCTAATTTTTTTCTTATGAAATTATAAAGCTACCCATTTCATTATGTATGAGGTCAATTTTTTTTTATTGGAGTTAAAATTAACGTAGATATATGACCGAACCTAACCAACCCTACCTAACCTAACCTAACCTATCCTTATAGGTTAGGTTAGGTTAGGTAGCCGAAAAAGTTAGGTTAGGTCAGGTTAGGTAGGTTAGGTAGATGAAAAACAATTAATTCATGAAAACTTGGCTTATTAGGCAAATCGGGCCTTGCATAGTAGGCTGAGAAGTGCGTTCTGGCTACTAGGTACGACATATATATATATATATATATATATATATATATATATATATATATATATATATATATATATATATATATATATATATATATATATATATATATATATACACTGTATATGAAAACAATAGAAATGTGTCGTATTTCACACTGGGAGGGATGCAGGGGGTGGATGGTTTTGGATGCTGGCAGGAGACGAAGAGAAAGGGCAAATTTTTTGTGTTTTAAATGTAAACATTCAAAGAGAAGAGAAAAATGAAAATACTAACAGAGGCTGTATTGACCCAACAAAAGAAAAGGAACCCCGACCACCATTGCACGCTGGGCCAAGAGGACGGTGGAAAAAAAATAAAAATTTAGCAGCTGATATTGAAACAAAAAAGCGATAGAAAAAAAAAATATGAAAAAGTTATTGACAGAAATGCGTCCCAGAAGAGGCGGTCGAATGATCGACCCTCGGAACATAGCGATACGTTTCTGATAGCAAGGATGGCTTCGTGGGTTATCTATTTTTGGCCACCTTTCTTCTTTCCCTCTATGGCCTGCCTTTATCATCTCTCTCTCTCTCTCTCCCTCTTCTTTTGTCTCTGCCAATCAATTTCAGACGAAGACCTCTGGGAAAGCGCCACGGTAAACATACTCGCTGGGGAGAATCACATTACCCAGACAAAAACACAGCGCCATCTCACGCCCGAGAACTCTGAGACGATCAGGTAGAGGGAGCGCGGTTCAGTGCAGTCGTGGGAGGGGGTATCCAGCTGTTTTATGGGAGAGAGAGAGAGAGAGAGAGAGAGAGAGAGAGAGAGAGAGAGAGGACAGAGAGAAAGTAAAGAGAGAGAGAGAGGGAACAAACCGAATTAAACGAGTCAGATAGACTGTGTATTCTCAGCAGGTAAGAAATAATTTGATAAGTCTCCTCAAACTTGAGAAACAGATTCTTATATATATCGGAAAGAATGGTAAGCCGAGTTAGGATTAAAGTATCTGTCAGGAGGTCAGCAGAGGGTAACAGTGAGAGGTAGATAAGATATCTGAAAGAAAAAGATCTATCGATTCGAGTTCGGAAAAGGTCGGATAAAATGGTTTTTGTGTGTGTATCTCAAAGACTTAAAAGAGGATATGCACTTCAACATATTATATGTTTTTAGATATGCTAAGAATGATGATAAGAGTTAGGACCGAGGGGGGACAGTGATACCCTGTTCACGGACCTTGACACACACCACAGATAGTCTGAAAAATAACTACGGAACTCTAATCTTGTTAAAGATAGAGTTATTAAGCTATATACTCAGGAGTAAACATAACTCCAAATCAGTGTGAGACTCTTCTTAACTATGCTGCTCCGGCATGGACTCCCGCTCCCCAACCAAAATTACAGCAAATAAAAAGTTAGAAAAGGCACAGACATATGCCACAAAGCTCGCCATATAGCCAACGGTACCGTGCCAAGGAGGTAACGTAAACTAGACTTTAAAACATAATATTTGAAACTTGGGCCAGAAAAAGCTGATGTTCGACTCTAAAAGTACATCTGGGCGATATACACAGACAAAAACATCCCCAGCGAACGTCTTCACGAGCTGAAGAAAGCGAAATCGCATAGACAATATTACAACAAGAAAATGTGATGTCACTATGTATAAGTAAATTAGTTCCTTGCATACACACACACACACACACACACACACACACATACACACACACACACACATATATATATATATATATATATATATATATATATATATATATATATATATATATATATATATATATAATAAAGTAAATATATATGTGTACATACAAAAGAATGGGGGTGGTAGGAGAAGATAATATTAGTGTTCAGTGAGAAACCACAAGGTCTCCTCTGAATACTTTTTATTTTCTTCTCCGAGACTATGGGTCCCCACATTGGCACCAGAGGTGGTATCCTCACAAACATTTATATATATATATATATATATATATATATATATATATATATATATATATATATATATATATATATATATATATATACCTACATACACACATATATTGCGCATGTCAAAATACTCAAAAGAACTAAAATACCCGTACTTTTATACATCGTCTCAGAAGACAACCGCCTCACAGGGAAGACACCTATGACGAGAGAAAGAACTAGGGAGAAAACGGAAGAGTCCTGGAGACATCAAGAGCAAACACAAGCAGCTCAGTACTCACACACACACATATTCAAAACACAAAACCAGACAACAGCTTAGTAAACTTTTGATTTAGTTTACAACACGAATCTATAACGCCGTCTGGAGAGGAATATCTAAGTAGGTGGGAAAGCTTGAAGCAAGAAAATGTGTGGGTGGAGGGGGATTAGGGAGGTGTGACGGACATATTTAATCATGGCTGTGTTGGCAGCTTCCCGCCCTGTCATGCGTGGCAGGGGAAAATCCTTATAAATGTCTCGCTACTCTAGGGGGTGAAACCAGAGAGGGATGAAAGGGCTATTGTGGAGGCGGGGATGATATGTTACTATGACGGGAATTACTGGGGGTGGGGATCTACCGGATATAATGGGAATCCTAGAGGGATGATGAAGCGAATATGATGGGGTATCGCAGGGATGATGTGAGGAATATGGTGAATATTGTAGAGGGATGATGTTTCGAAAATGACTGGCGTTGCTAGGTTAATGTACCTATTATAACGGCCTCTCTCTCTCTCTCTCTCTCTCTCTCTCTCTCTCTCTCTCTCTCTCTCTCTCTCTCTCTCTCTCTCTCTCTCTCTCTTTCTCACTCTCACACTCTCCTCTTTAACCACGTAAGAGACATAATCACCACAGTTACTCTTCCAAGCACTTTTAAATCCAAAGCATATGTGTAAATTATGTAGCTAGGGAGGTAAATGGAGAGATATGTGCCGGCAAGTGGTTGCAGGTAGTGGTGCTACTGGCAGATTTCTCCAATCGCCCTTTTCATGGCCACTATTTTAATTGCCTATTAGTGCTCGCTACTTCGTTCGTTGCTACTATGTTCAACGTTTGTCTCCCGATCGTACGAACGTAGCCACATCCTCATTAACGAACGCCAAATGCTTGTTAATCTAGCCGCCAAAACCCCTCCTGTTTTGGACGAAAAATCACTCTACAATCGACTCACAAATGATGGCGTTCGAACCTTTCTCGAACAGTGCTTCGCAGATGACCACAGCTCTAATGGCAACTCTGTAAATGCTTCACCCACGTACAACAAATACAAATAATTACCAACAGAGGCTCAACACCTACGCGTAAATATGCACACAGTATGCTAATAGATAATATCAGTTTATATTTTTGGAAATTCTTATTTCGAATGCACAGTACGTTAAAATGTTTATGAATGCGTCTTTGGGGTCGGCCGTTGAATGGACGTGTCTATTCTGAGGACGGGTTGCGGTACCGAGGATTGAGATGCCTGATGAAGGTTCAAGACGGAACATTGGTTAAGCGAAGAGGATAGATATGTGAAGAGGAGGGGGATGAAATTAGATGGATGAGGTTAGAAGGGGAAAGGGGAGTGAAGAAAGAAGGAATGAGAGGGGGAAGAGGGAGAAGAGAGGGGTGAAGCAATTAAGAAGAGGAAGGAGGTGGAAAAAGGATAAGTTTTGGACCCAGAAGACTTGTTATTTACTTTGATGGCTCATTCAGTGCTACTGGGCTTTGGTATATACCTGAGAGATCATATTTAGTTTACTTGGGCACACGTCTCTTCTACCAGATGCACACACGCATACACACACACACACACACACACACACACACACACACACACACACACACACACACACACACACACACACACACACACACGCACACAACGTGAGGGGCGCAGCTGGCTGAATGGACAGCATGCTGTACACGTAATCCTGTGGACCGGTGTTTGATTCCCGGCGCCGGCGAGAAACAAAATGGGCGAAGTTTCTTTCACCCTGTTACCTAGCAGTAAATAGGTACCTGGGAGTACCTATTTACTATTTATGAGCCACAGAGACATTTGAAAGAATTTTATCAGTGTCAGAATACTTAACAAAGTACTCTGACACTGGAATGCTTTAATGGAATGCAGTAGGCAGTGATGTGGTGGAGGCTGACTCCATACACAGTTTCAAATGTAGATATGACAGAGCCCAATAGGCTCAGGAATCTGTACACCAGTTGATTTACAGTTGAGAGACGGGACCAAAAAGACAGAGCTCAACCCCGCAAGCACAACTTGGTGAATACACACACATACACACATACATATGCACACGAGCTCATTGACGCATATGCACATACAGTGAGTAAACATACACACGCACACTACATGGAGAGATGACGGAACTCGGACGTGACACATGTCATAACAATGACAACTTGCAACATTCTAAGGTAAGAACAATATGATAGGGGAAACAATGTTCGATGGGCTGTCCATCGAGGTGACAGGTGTAAGACTTTTAATCACCAGTGAATCATAAAGATGCCAGAAAGAACTTCTTGAACGTAATAATCCTAATGAATTTGAATGGATTTGATTAAGATGTGGTCGAAGCGTGTTGAATAGACATTTTACAAATTAATTATCATTAGAAAAACGAATGAACAGTGTCAATGTCCTCTCTCTCTCTCTCTCTCTCTCTCTCTCTCTCTCTCTCTCTCTCTCTCTCTCTCTCTCTCTCTCTCTCTCTCTCTCTCTCTCTCTCTCTCTATATATATATATATATATATATATATATATATATATATATATATATATATATATACGTCTAACGTACGCTTGAATGCATCCAGTGATCTCTGGAAGAGGAGAAGTGACTCTGTTTAGCAGAGGGGTTTGGAGAACTGAGGAGATGGTAATTCCAGGCGGTGAAGGATCCGGTAACAACATAACCAGCATCATAACAATGGAAGGGTGCAAGATAATAGTGGCAGTGACATACAATCCACACTGAGAGAACGCCCAGGCAGAGGGTGAGACAGAAACAATAGGGCAACGTCAACAATCACACAGGAGGCTTAGACAGTTACGTGAAAACTGTTACGTTACGTTATGATGACATCATAAGAAGGAAAGTGAAAAGCCATGCAACCTCTGAAGAGACAACTAACACAACACCTATACCCCCTATTAGACTATTTTACAGGAACTTCTTTTCCACAGCTCATACAACGGAGGAATGGGTCCTGAAAGATATTGTTAATAGAAACGTTATCCCTACAGACAAAAATCAGAGGATACAACTGACGATTTACTATAAAACCAGAAAAACGGCCAGCCTTCTCATGAGAAACTCTCCAGACACAAAACAGAACGCTTTAAAAGAGACTAACGTCGTCTATGCCTTCAAATGCCCACTTGGGGACTGTAAGCTCCAAAAAACCCAGTATATAGGCAAGACAACAACATCTCTTTCTAGGCGTTTAACGATGCATAAGCAACAGGGCTCCATTAAGGAACATATAATCTCTTCCCACAACCAAACCATCGCCAGAGAAATCCTAGTAAACAACACAGAAATCATCGATAGATACAGCGATAGCAGGCGGCTTGACGTTTGCGAGGCACTACACATCAAGAAGTCAACACCAGCAATCAACAGCCAATTATTGCACAACTATATTCTACCCACCTCAAGACTCCGCTCCAATATAGAAGCATCAAGAAATATGGACCAATAGGCTTTCTACAAACACTTCTATTCAATACCCATTGTTTGTGTTCTGTCTTGTGTTGATACTTTTAATACCCTATTAATATCCCCTCTTGTTCTGTCTTGTGTTAATGCCACATCACCCCTCCCACCTCACTCAAATGTAGATATAAAATCGGAGATACGTAAGTTCTAATCAGTTGTGTATTTGTGAACTAAAGTCTTTGAAAATGTAATAAGTTTTACGAAACGCGCCCGTGTCGCGTCAGACTAGAAATAAAAATGAATTTTGGAGAATTGATTTTTGATTTACCTCCAACAGTGAAGCGTAATGTACGAAAGATTGAGAAAATTCGTGTTAGAATTATTAATCTTACTTTTTCGGTCATATTTAATAATATATGTCTACAGGAAAGACTGCTACCAAAATATACTAATATATATATATATATATATATATATATATATATATATATATATATATATATATATATATATATATATATAAATATATATATAAATATAAATATACAAAATGAGTTACCGGCAGAATGTTGGATTTCAAGAAAGTCATCTAACAAGTCAGATCTGGGTGTTGATATCACATTAAAATTTGGTCTTTAAGTGCTCATCAGTAGGATATCACAAGCTGCATATACAAGGTTGTTCAATGTGACAGATACCTTCAAAACCAAGCACGAACCAGAAATAATGATCATGAGACTCTAAGAATACGTAAACAAAACACATGACCGTAAACAAAACACATGACCGTAAACAAAACACATGACCGTAAACAAAACAGCCTTGCAGTGTCGTCCTGTACAGCATGTAAGACCAGAAAGCGTTTACTCTGCCCACGATCCGTCACGGAAATTATGTAAATTTCACAGCGTCTTCGACATTTCTTGAGCGTCGACATGAAGATTTATAGCTCTATCCCCACTGCCTGTCTGGTTCTTACCATCTCTTGGGTATTACGAGAGCAAACTTGGGAGGAATTACAAGAAGTTCGCTATTAGAGGGAAGGGAAGGTGGGAGGGCCTGAATAGAGAGGGAAGAGGAGAAGGAGGGAGGCAAGGATGGAAGGAAGGAGGGAGGCAAGGATGGAAGGAAGGAGGGAAGAGAGAGGAACAGGAGGAGTAGAAGAAGGAGCAGGGGGAAAGACTGTTTCATGTTCTCTTGAGTTCGAAGGAAACGTGTTTTACCCTGGTAGCTTAAGAATTCTGCTTGGATGAAAATGCAATTGTATTTACTATCAAAGGTTCCCTGACCTACTCTGGATGTCTCTGTTCTTGCGTGTTTCTGTATTTATTAGGTCACTAATTCCCCTTCCGCGAGTCTTTGTGTTTCTGTGTCGCTACGCACAGACACTCATGAGACTATGTACAAAAATAATTGACAATTTACCTCTACAGACAATGTTTTCCTTAATATTTATGGTATCTATTAATTTAAGAACCGTCCGAAGAGCTTTATACTTATCACAATCCTATATTTTTGCCTCCTCCAAAGTTACATAATTTAGCACATTTGTTAAGAAAGAAATACTGCATTGGCAATGACGAAATAAACAATAATAATCACATCCAAAAACCTAATTAATATCACAGTTACTACCAGTTTTCAACTACTAATATTACCAACTACAACCGTAAATCAAAAGGCCACTACCAATGACTATCACCAAATGAAAGGACGCTTTAGAAAGTCAAAGTCTTGAGAACATTTAAATTCTCCTCAAGTCCACTCTGTTCTCAAGTTAACTCTGACAAGGGGAAAGAATAAGGGAGAGAAGAGAACCCACCTCCTCTCACTTTCTTCCAACTCACGAAGTTTCTCTCCCACCTGTATCCATTCCAGTTCTCCCTTCCCCCCCTCCTGAAATCTTCACTATTTCCCCTGGGTACGACTGCCCATTAGGTACTTTCGTTCCCATTTAGCTTCCCACATGCCACTTACCCCCCCCCCCTCCCATCAGGGTCTCACTTTCCCACTGGGTTACTCACTTTCAACTTCCTTCCTGCTCCAACGGCTGCTGACCCGGGAAACTTACACACAGCTTCGAGGAGACAATGTACCGGGGAAAATTACCTGCGTTTTGTGACACTATTACTGTCCGCAACCTGTATTTATTATGTGGGCTACATTGTGTATGACAGGAGGTCCCCCGTGTGAGATGAGAGAGATGTTTTGTGCGATACGAGGTGTGTTATGTGTGATAGGAGTATTGTGATAAGATAAGGGTTGTGTATGTTGTGTTTATTATGGGTTGTGTTGTGTATGATATGAGCTGTGAATGATAGGCCGGCGGTCCATTGGCGCAGTGGTAAAGCACTCGCCCGGCGCTTCGCGAGCGCTTTGGCTTGGGTTCGTATGCTGGGAGGATTGACTAGGCGCCAATCCTTAACTGAAACCTCTGTTCGCTCAGCGTTGAATGGGTACCTCGTTGTTAATAAACGATTTGGCGGGTCGTATTCCGGGGAAAAATTAGGATTCAGAACCTGCCTGAAACGCTATGCGTGCTAGTTTACGAGATAAAATAGGTGCTGTGGGTTGCCTAAGAGGAACTTTGTAAATGACAAAGACTTTAAGTGTTGTGTGACAAAGTGTTCCGTCGACTATGTCATGCATGCCGGGATCTGGCTGATGTATTCCAGTGAATGGAATAACAGGAGTGAGGAGGGAGGGAAGGAGGGAGGTGGTGTATGATGGAGAATGTATGACCGGGTCTGAGTGGTGTTTGAAAGCTACTAGATAATGTGAGAAAAGGGCTGCATGGTGTATAACTGGGTGCAGAGTGGTGTATGGCAGGTGTATGATTGAAGCCAAGTAGTGTATGAAAAACGCTGAGTGTATTACATGGGCTGGGTCGTGAAAGACTTTAGACTGAGTGGTATGTGATCTTTCTCTCTGTCCGTTTCATGAAGGACTTCATCTCCCATTCGGTATCCTGTATCTGACCTCCTGTTTCCGCCGCCTAGTTTCGTTAAAATTTTCGGGTTGAAGTGTGTGTGTATAAATATGACAATGTTTGTGCGTGTATGTGTATGCCAGTGGCTGAGTGAGTGTATACTAGGAAAATATTATATAAATTTGTAAACCAGGAGTATTTTTTGTTGTTTCCTGTCTTCTCTCTCTCTCTCTCTCTCTCTCTCTCTCTCTCTCTCTCTCTCTCTCTCTCTCTCTCTCTCTCTCTCTCTCTCTCTCTCTCTCTCTCTCATTGTTTAACGCATATGAACCAAATTCTAGTATGAAGCGAGGGTAGGGTAAGACAGCCTTGACAAAGACTTAACATCGTGAGGTTAAGTCTTGCTTTGTTTCTCCAATTCTCAGAAGAAAGCAATGACTCCAGAAACCTGCCGAACTGGACTAATTACTGCCCAGGACAGTTGATTCATCAAAATTCTCATTGGTCGATTGTGCAATGCAGGCTTCTAACGAAATTTGTTTCCAGGTTACAGTGTTTTGTTTAGTTTTTGTTATCCTTTATTGATAGGATCCTTAAAACATTGATTGATAATGTTTTTATCCTTTATCGAGTACTTAAGTTGTGCTTTTGTTTTGTATCGTTTAGAATAACTTAGTTTTATCTCTTCATTATTTATATTAATGTCGGTATTTGATAAATGATAAATTAATTATACGCTTAGCATTGTAAGTAAATTTGTATAAATAAGCATACACACAAACACACATACACACACACACACACAGACACACATGGACAAAATTTATTTCACCTAATACCTCAGTTCACTCTCAGCAGTGAATAGGTACCTGAGAGTTAGCTGTTCCGGACGGCATTCTGTGGATACGTGTGTTTATGCGAGAAATATATGTAGTAGCTATGATCGTAAAAATACATCGGGAGTGGTGCCTTAGACAAACGACGGTCAGAAAGGAAGAATCCAGGATCTCAATCCTGCAGGCACAAGTAGTAAATACAAATACATTGCACATACACTCCCACTGAGGAAGATATATGAGGAGGCATTCAAGTAGAATGACTAGAATGCTTGAGACGTTTCCAAGTGGCCTACACAATGGTGCAGGATCTGGGAGTGAGGCTGGCGAGTCAATTGACACAGAAGGACACCGAGACGGTCTGAGGCGACGGAAACACATGCTGGAATTGGATATGACAAAGGCTATTGTGCCAGCCAAGATATCACAATGGATTCTAAGGCAAGGAGCCGAAACCTTGAACAGGGCACTTACACAGCTATTCAGTAAGGCAACGACGCAGGGAACTGCCCCCCGAAAAAGACTGGAATATAGGTGTCACTTACCTAGTGACCATCATGTGTATATCATACAAGATGAAGGAAGAACAGTCTCCGGGAGTTCAGTGTAATAGGGAGAAAAAGCTTGGATTCACGTGAGATATCAAACTCGTTTAAATCGATAGATATAGCTCCAGTACACAAGGGAGATAGCAAAGCAGTGATTAAAAACTACAGACACGTCACTCTAATAACGTAAACAATTACACTCATTTTTGGAGGAATTAATGCAGATGTTGTGCACACGGACTTTGCAAAGACATTCGATAAATGTTACGCCAGAGTTACTATAAATGTTACTATAAATGTTAACCCATAAAAACATGAGATAAATGGGAATAACAGATAAAGTACGGCGATGGATATTAAATTTCCAGTCAAATAGAATGCAAAGAGCAACAGTGAATAAAAAAATCAAGTCCAAGCACAGTGGAAAAGGCTGTACTCCTGGGCACTGTCCTTGCACCACTTCTTTTCGTCATTCTCATGATAGATATTGACAAAAAATAAGTGCCATAGCGGCGTATCACCCTTGGCAGATGATACAAAAATCAGCTTAAAAATTACTTTCGCTGAAGACATTGAAAACTACACATGAATACATTTCGATATCAATAAAAACTTTCATTGAGCAACAGAATATAACATAACATATAAGAAATAAATTGCAAATATTTAGATTCGGAAAATATTAAGAACTTATACGAACTTAAATATACAGGGTACAAGCTACAACCAGATCTCCACATAGAAGGAAAATAATATGTAAATGATCTGGGAATATGGTCAGACTAAACGCTTGAGGAACAAAAAGCAAATATAGCATCAACCAGGAAATTGATTGGGTGGACAATGACAGCCTTGAAATCCAGGGAACCCATCACAACAATAATACTATTCACATCACTTGTGTTTTCTTGCCTTGAGTACTGCTAACTCCTCACTTCCCCTTGCAGGAGAGATCTCTGATATAGTGGGAATAGAGAAAACATATACTACACTCACAGACACGATTAAACACACATTATTGGGACCGACTCAAAGCTCTCAAAATGTCCATGTCTAAAAAGGAGACGAGAGACCTAGCGTGCAATATATATTCTTGAAACATTCCGGAAGACCAAGTTAACGCAGTAAACACACAGGAGCAAATGGTCTGGCTGAAAATGCAGAAAAGCCATGGAGCTCTGTAAGAACATCAGAGCTCCTCGACTATTCAATGTCCTACCAACAAACACGAAACAAACATTGCCGGAATTAAAGTAGACGTCGTCAAGAAAGTCACAAGTTTCTGCCACAAATACTGGATCAGCTAAGTTATAGTGGATGCGTTTCTACGGAACGCTTCAAGGGGGGGGGGGGGCCCAGTTACCACGAAGGGCCCCAGACCAGGCTTGGGGAGTAGAAAAACTCTCCAAAACTCACCCCAGGTATAAACCAAATATATGAGGAAACCAAGGAATGTCAGAACAACATTCAGAAACCTTTTAGAAGGGCCCATTCAGAACCTACATGAGACAAGTTCTGGCATATGAAGCCTGGACTTGATGTGGCCCGTCTCAAGAAGAACTAAAGTAAGCTTGATAAAATTATAAAATTTGCAGCGAAGATGGTCGAAAATGGTGTAGTGATATGCAGGTGGGTGTGGCCTGAAGTTAACTGGATAGTTCTTGGAGTAACTAAGTTAGTTGGGTAGGGCTGGGTGGGTGACGCTGGAAGTCACCTTCAGGTGACTCCCAGGTGGTCCTGGGAGATCACACAGGACCCAGGTGGCCCTGGGAGACCACACAAGACCCAGGTGGTCCTGGGAGACCACACAAGACCCAGGTGGTCCTGGGAGACCACACAAGACCCAGGTGGTCCTGGGAGAATACACAAGGCCCAGGTGGCCCTGGGAGACCACACAAGACCCAGGTGGTCCTGGGAGATCACACAGGACCCAGGTGGCCCTGGGAGACCACACGAGACCCAGGTGGTCCTGGGAGACCACACAAGACCCAGGTGGTCCTGGGAGACCACACAAGACCCAGGTAGTCCTGGGAGACCACACAGGACCCAGGTGGTCCTGGGAGACCACACAAGACCCAGGTGGTCCTGGGAGACCACACAGGACCCAGGTGGTCCTGGGAGACCACACAGGACCCAGGTGGCCCTGGGAGATCACACAGGACCCAGGTGGTCCTGGGAGACCACACAAGACCCAGGTGGTCCTGGAAGACCACATAGCTAGGCGAGCGGTGCTGGGAGCCATACAGCTAGGCGGGTGTTTGACAGTAGAGCCACGTTCCGCCCAAACAGGTGATGAACACGTTGGCCGCGCGAGGGAGCAAGAAAGTTGCCGGGAGAACCCGAGGGTTTAAGGTAAGGCGGGATGACTTGGATAAGGGCAGAGGTGGACAAGGCCATTACATGGATTAGGACAGGCAGTGGATAAGAACAGGGGTGGATAAAGGCAGCAAAGGAGGTGAAAGGGAAATGGAGGAGTAAATCAAAGCCAGGAAAAGAGGAAGAGAAAGGGCCGTGAGGTGGATATGAACAGGCGGCAGGAGGAGGAGGAGGAGGAGAGTTCAGGGTTTGGGGGCTGGTTGGATAAATCTAGACAGGCGTGCGGGCCGGGCGTGCACAAGGGCGTGCCGGAGGCAGAGCACGTTATCACGTGAGTGGACTAGAGATGAAAGGGTCGAACCATGAGGAGAGCAGGGGGTGGGAAATGGGGGGAATTAGTATGGAAAAGGTAAATGGGAAAGATGATAAGAGTCTTCCCCCTTCCTCAAACATTAGGCAGTAAACATGTGTACTCAACTAGGTGAGTACACACACACACACACACACACACGCACATACACACACACACACACACATACACACACACACACACACACACACACACACACACACACACACACACACACACACACACACACACACACACACCTTAAAATGCTGGTCAATGTTCAGAAATTGTTCATATTGCATATTGGAGCATTAACATAGCCTGGCAATAAGGACAGTCTTACAAAAATTCATATTGCTAGAAAAAGATAATAGCTTATCAGGGCATAAGAGATAACTAGATATAAAGGGGACCAGGATAGGCATTCTAGCATAACACGTGGAAACAGGTAGATTTTTTACCCGTGAAACATAGGGACACGTTTGAGCATTATATGAAAGAAAAAGGAGGCAGAGATTTAGGAAGTAGAAAACGTAGAATAATATAAGGTATGAGGTATTGAAGGCTACCTTCATTCACACTCTCATATAAGTTTATGAAGCAATATTAGGGTCAATGGTCACTGCCGCAGGCATCAACGCGCAGCTAAAATACGGGGTTCAAGAGCTAGAGTTCAACCCACGCATATTAACACAAACGCATGCCACACTCCCTTTACTCCACCTCATAAGAACGCCACACCCTCTCTACTCCACCTAACAAGAAAGCCACACCCTCTCTACTCCACCTAATTAGAAAGCCACACCCTCTCTACTCCACCTAATTAGAAAGCCACACCCTCTACACTCCACCTCATAAGAGAGCCACACCCTCTCTACTCCACCTCATAAGAAAGCCACACCCTCTACACGCCACCTCATAAGAGAGCCACACCCTCTACACGCCACCTAATAAGAGAGCCACACCCTCTACACTCCACCTAATAAGAAAGCCACCTCCCCCTTTACTAGACCTCATAAAAACATAAAAAATCAAGGCAACGATCTTAGTGAACATTTCTGACTCGTGATCTGATTGGTTGCGTCCTGTTTACCATCTATTCCACGTGGTGGTTCAGTGGCACGATACAAGATAACTTCTGCAAGAGTCTTTGTCACCTCGAGATCAGTCAATATGATCGTTGATAGTTTTCTGTAAATGTATGACGGAATTCACATAGATATTAGATAATTCTTGGAGCAGCTGAATCGAACTAACGTCCTGGGTCAACCCAGGACAAAATTGTCTTCCTAATTGTAGGTTTAAGACGCAAAAGGAAGTTAAGTTATCGTTTGTTGCACGGAAAACACCTCTGTGGTCTCTCTCCGGGTCTGCAGGAAGCACTGCAGCAACCTAGCTGGACCCGACAAGGTGTATATAACACTGTGGGAACCAGGATGTGAGTACTAATGCAATTGCTGAAGTTTCCACTGGCAAACTTTGTAGATTCTCTCTAACTTTCTTAATGTCTTTGTTTCTCCGCTTCTCCTTCTCTCGTTCGCCGAGTTTTGCGTCATTATGGTTTATCTGTTGCTCTTATCGCTTGATCCTTCTTTTTCCTTTCTTCTCTATCCTCTTCCTGCTCTCCAATTCACCACTGCTGCAAACACACATCCCCATTTTCTATCTTCCTCCATCATCCCTTTCATATATACTTCCTCCTCTAGCCCTTCCTATCTCACTGTCCTCAACGTCTAACCTGACGCCCCTATCTCTCGCCTGCTCCAAAGCCCTCACCGGCCAATCACCACAGAAACAAGCCAGTTGTCGCGTGTGAAAGGCCCATCTGACTGCGTTCCTAGTCCTTGATTACGAAATGTTGACCAATTGTGCTCCAGGATCGTTACCGTGGTACGTAAAGTGATTAGGGGAGGGTTGGCGGGGAGACTGGCGGGGGCGTTGGGGTGGTGATGAGAGAGGGGTGGACTTGTGGACCAGGGGGCGTGCTAGGGGAGGGTATGAGTTGAGGTTACATGGAACAGGAGTGGAAGGGGGGAATGACCATCAACTCAGCAACACGGCGGGAATTCCACTCCAATTATTTCTAAAATATCACACGGTGCTACAGACTGTTCGTGATACACTACACACACACACACACACACACACACACACACACACACACACACACACACACACACACACACACACACACACACACAGTCCCGTACTGACAAGAAATCAGAACTCTAAATTTCGCTGGACGCATCGTAAATCTCACTCTGACCTGGTGCCTCCAACTGGTCGGATTTCGACTCTCGTTCAAAATTATTCTAACTTCAGATTCTATTCCTGGTCTGTGGTGTTGTGCATCAGTGGGGGCCTGGTCTGTGGTGCTGTGAATCTGTGGTGCTTTGTATCAGTGGAGTGGTGACTACCGCTCTCACCACTGCTCTTAATACATAAGAATCACTGGGGAGTGAATACAGCACGAAGGACCGTCATAGGGTTGGAAAAAATAGGACAAAAATACACAAAAGATACAAAATCCCATTTTCCGAGTTGTGTATAACGTTGTTTGTGATTCAGTCGCTGTGACTGCTGTGCTTATCTGCTGCAATGTCTCTACCAAGAGTTTAACTTCTTGCCCTCTGGGAAATTTACTATAAATAGCAAGGCAAAAATTATATATAAGTACAAAACTTGGGGGAATTCTATAAAATGTTATGGTTAATTCAGGAATTTTTGGGGTGCAGGGAAGTAAGGGAACTGTATGAATGGTCTAGACTCTAGAGAAATATAAAGTAATTAAAATTTGCATATTAGATTGCTGGACCAAGTAAAGGACGTTACCAGGTACTTTTTTGTTGTTTGTTTGTTTGAGTATTCAACCCTCGTGCGCTCATTTGCATAAAAACTCGAACTCTTGGACTGATATTGAAAAGCCAGCAAAATACGTGAGCTCTACACACACACACTCGAGACTGCGAGGACTTGAGGTTGTTTAAGGGCCATACCACAGAGCTGCTCATTAAGCAATTTCAGGAAAATATGTGAAGTTTTTTCTAAAGTTAACTCCGAGTACAACTGAGAGATTCCTGAACGTCTTAAGGACCTCCGATTACAGGATCTTTACATTGCAGTGTGCAGTTCATTAGTTTTGAAGGATACCTTTAGCATGAGAATTTTTAAAAATGATATTCAAGTTTTCCTATCATTCTCTCTTTCTCTCTCTCCCTCCCTCTCTCTCTCTCTCTCTCTCTCTCTCTCTCTCTCTCTCTCTCTCTCTCTCTCTCTCTCTCTCTCTCTCTCTCTCTCTCTCTCTCTCTCTCTCTACCTGTATTCATCGCCTTTTCGTTTTCTGGCTGTGTATCTCTGTCTCTTTACTTGATATCCCTTTACTTCTATTTCTCTCACCTCTACAATCATTATTTGTCTTACTCTATTTTTATCTTTTGTATTATTGTCAATATTCATAGTTTCTCTTTATCGCTCACTTTCCCTCTGTGTCGTTCATCACTCTCTCACTTCTCACACAATCATCTCAATTTCCTCTTCTTTCATTTCCTATCTCATTCCTTTTTTTCTCTTCTCCATTAATACTTCTCTCCTTCCCTCAATCCCCTTTCCTCTCTTCGTCCCTCGCTTCCCTCCTATTTTTTCACTCTCATTCCCTCCTTCCTCCTCTTCCGTTTCTCCCCTCTTAGCCTGAGGCTCCCCCTCTCTCGTAGCCACGGGCGTCCTTCTCAGATCGTGTTCTCTCTCTTGCTGATCTTATCTTTACTTTTCTTGACTTAAATAACTTTTCGTAGTAATTAAACTTAGAAATAGCTATCGCCATAATTATGATAAGTGTTCATTTTCCGAGGATTTCGTCATTAGAAGTGATTACCTAGCCTGCATCTCTCTTTCACACACACACACACACACACACACACACACACACACACACACACACACACACACACACACACACGGGTAGCACGCGAACAATGGGCCACCGGTGGAAACTGAGTACCCAAATGAGCCACGGGGACGTTAGAAAGAACTTTTCCAGTGTTAGAGTAGTTAACAGATGGAATGCATTAAGCAGTGATGTGGTGGAGGCAGACTCCATACTCAATTTCAAGTGTAGATATGATAGAGCCCAGTAGGCTCGGGAATCTGTACACCAGTTGATTGACAGTTGAGAGGCGGGACCAAAGAGCCTGAGCTCAACCCCCCGCAAGCGCAACTAGATGAGTACACACACCAGCCTGCGATGGTGTGTGAATGTGTGTGTGTGTGTGTGTGTGTGTGTGTGTGTGTGTGTGTGTGTGTGTGTGTGTGTGTGTGTGTGTGTGTGTGTGTGTTCTTGCGTGTGTGCGCGCGATATTAGCGACAGTTTCATTATTATTCAGTACAGCGCGAAATTAATAAATTGTTTGCGCTTAGTGACAACGAACTCGCGATTTCCACGTTTTTTTCTCTGCCGATAAAATAAATACATTTTTGTTTTTCAATAATTATCAGTGAATATATATCGCCCACGTCACTGTTATTGCAAACTGTTGCAAATGTAGCATCCCGATATGCAAAATTCTAGGTTACTAATAATACCTTTTATAAATATATATAATTATTATATAAAATATTTAGAATTATATAAAATAAAATAACTGGTATGTCACGGTGAAATTGATTTAAGTTAAAAGGAAATCAAATTGAAAAAAGTAATGATAATTGAAAGAAAATTGAACTAAACTACTGCAATTTATTGCAGTGGATCGTGATGAAATTGTTAGGAATATCACTCAATGTTTGCAGAATGCATCCTATACCAGTCCTGTGAGTGGGAGTGGTCCCCCATGCCTATCAGGTGAGTGGTCATGGAGCCCATGCTCATCCTGTTAGTGGTAGTGGATCCTATTACCATCCTGTGAGTGGTAGTGGACCTCCATACCAACCCTGTGAGTGATAGTGGATCCCATACCCACCCTGTTAGTAGCAGAGAACACTATGTTTATCCTGTGAGTGATAGTGAACTCCATATCCATCCTGTGAGTGGTAGTGAACCCTGTACTCAGCCTGTGAGTGGTAATATTTCCTGTGCTCATCCTGTGGGTGGAAGTGGATGGGTGGAAGTGGATACGATTACAGACATACACAATGACCTTAGGAGCGGAGCACTAAAATCCATTTAGGTAATCAGATTACATCGTTGATCAGCTAGTTACAGAGTACCTTAACATCGACAACAACAGTCTATTTGCAGTTTGTCTATTGCCAAAACTCCAAATTGTTGTATGATCACCAATTTGGGTCATCCCGAGAGGCTCTGTTACAACGAATGAGAGTTTTTAGTTTGTAATGGATCGCATTCTCATCCGGCGGGTGAGTGGAAGAATGAGGTATAATGAGATTAGGTTTTTGGACTTCCCTTCCCATGCTCTGTTAGCCAGCAGACGGCGGAGGATAGATTACAATCACATTTTTGCATTTCTTACTATCTTGGACTGTGATTTTCGGATAGTATAACTCTTTGAAGGAACGCCTCCAGAATATCGATAATGGCTATTGTTCCCCACAAACTTTTCTCTAACTTTTGCCCAAAGCTTTTGCTTTTGCCTTCGTGAAGACGTCTTGAAGGTACTTGAAAACTGTAGACTCCTTATCTAGAGCTGTGACATACAACTCCTTGGAGCTGTACCACATTGACACCTGAGCAACAAAGAATTGTTCACGATGAGCCGAGGGAACAATGAGCTGGTTGGGCCTTAATGACCCACCAGGATGAGTAGTGCAAGCGATGAGTCACAATAACGTGGCTGAAGTATGTTGACCAGACCACACACTAGAAGTTGAAGGGACGACGACGTTTCGGTCCGTCCTGGACCATTCTCAAGTCGATTGTGAACGTCGTCGTCCCTTCAACTTCTAGCGTGTGGTCTGGTCAACAGGATGAGTAGTGTTTCCGATACGTGCAATAGTTTGTCCACAGGAACGATCTGATGATAAACGTGTTACAAGAGCTCATGTAACACTCTCTTTCAGAAGTGATGTTCTGTATTTACAGTATTAAAGATATACTACAGAAACGAAGTGATACATTAAGAATCGCCAAATAGCGTAAGTTATTTTATGATAAAAGATTTGTAAATTTTTGGTTCGTAAATCGATAAAAAACAAATGTATACAAAGTTTAAAAACTGCTTCACTATCGCGCAACTAACGTATGTTTTCCAGTATTGAACTGCACGACGGTGCGGGGGTTAACCCAAGGACTCTGAGGAAAGTCCAGTGACACAAAGGAAAGCCCAGCGACAATGAGGTAAGACCAACGACACTCAGGTAAGGTCCAACGACAGTGAGGTAAATCTAACGACTCTAACACAGGACTAATAAGGTAAAGGTTAACAACACTGGGGGAAAGATCACCAACACTGCGGTAAATCCCACGCTACTGAGGTAAGTCCAACGATACTGAGGTAAGTCCAACGATACTGAGATAAGTCCGACGATACAGAGATAAGTCCAACGATACTGAGATAAGTCCAACGATACTGAGGTGGAAAGATCACTGACACTGAAGTAAGTCCAACTCTCCTAGGCATCACATCGGGGTTATTACCGTAAACTGGCAGAACACCAAGGAAATAAATCCCAATAATCTCCCAAAATCGTGGAGATTTATCCCTCCCTCTCTCAGCTAGACGTGGGGGGGGGGGGGAGGGGGGTTGTGGAAGGGAGAGGGGCGATGGTAAAGGGAAAGGGGCAATGGGGGGGTTGATGGGAGGGGGGGAACCACTCTACCGTGGATGTAACGCTTCATTCACATCAGCTCTAGAGGCGTCGAGCATTCATCCGATAAGGCGCAAGCGGGAAGCTTCTCTCATAAGGCTGATCCTTAGTACAGTATTTTCACTGAAATACAAGAAATACTTTCCTCCTCATAATCATCTTCTTTACTCACTATTTTCACCATTTTAATCCGAATGAATTCAGTTCTTCTTTTCCATTAACTCATGAAAGTTCCCGGTAACGGATATCACGTCACCGATTTCACTTCACACGTCATGGAAATCGCCCGCCTGGAGGAGACGGAGGGGGGAGTGGATAACGGGCTATATTTCTTAAAGAATTTATGTTAGGCCAACTCCGATCAGGCTATGTCCATCCTGTACCGCAGACCATTCCCCCTGCAAATTTAGATGAGACTAGCCACAACCGTCTGGCCTCCAACTTAGGACAAACACAGACAAACATTCTCTCATATAGAAATATGTTACTCACCAAGGCCCTGCTATTCTCGAATTCGTCCTCGGACTCTGCTATTTTTTTCACTAATACCACTTAACATTTTTTACATTTAGCATGATAATCGAGGTAATTAAATCAGGGGAGAAATCGCCCAACAAAAATGTAAAATAATTCATGAATTTTAATCACTACTGCAAACCGTCGGACTGGCTGGACAGGGTCTAGTAAAAGTGAATTAATGTTCCAACGATTTGCCAACTCCACAAGAGTGTTCCAATGGTCGCACACGAGATCCGACTTGTATTGATGTGACGGAGTCTCACTGGCGTATCGACACCCACGCCACTACACGGAGGAAACGCAAAATGAGAGCCCATTATGTAATGGATTAAGAGATGGATTATACATTAGAGCGACGGATTAAAAAATTGTGATTTGCACTGATTAGCGGAATTATTAAAAGCTTACCCCCATCCTTTCTCCGTTGATTTTGGATAATTAGTAGATTCGTATAAAAGATGCGAGTCTTTCTTTGACATGTTCGTGGAAAAAATCGTAACTTTAACGTAGGAATTAGAATAGAAACTAGGCATACGCTTTTGCTGTTGGTTGAATAGTGATTTTGTGGAACGAAATGGGAGAAAGGTTTAACATGATCCAATTGCTAATCTGAAGAGACTAGCTGCATTGTTGTATCACATGAGTATACATGTGATGGAGACGAGTGTCACTACAGGTGTGTTGATCAGTGGCTGGATCGGTTTGGGGTCCTAAATGCTTTATACTAACACTGGAAAGCGTTTGATACATTTCCGTCATACTGCGAATGTGTTTTTAAGCTTAATGCTCTGATTTCAGTCTCAACACTTTTTTTGAAATGTTCTTCCTCGTCTTTCTTAGCTATGCTCTGCAAGTTTCCCGTGGTAGGTTTCGAGAGTTATAATTCTCCTACAATCCAACCAAAGGCCATTGCGATAGTTAGATCAGTGAGGTTATTGCTGGCGGCGAACCACATATGCACGTATCTCACAATTTGACTGACTCGTCACTTCCTACAGAAGCCTTGAATTCCATTTAAAAGACTAAAATCTTGTTCCATAGTATTTATTAAGTTTTCTGGAAGTAGGTTGAATAATCTGAGATTTCAGACACTGCTTCTGATAGTACTTATGTACTCTGTACCTCTGTTCTTCATTGGGTCTGTATCGTCCTTGGGTCAGAGTATTGGATCTGACCCAGATATAACATGCTCGAAGATAACAGACCCAGACCACTGGGTCTGTTACCTACGAGTATCGTCCATGCATTCATTGTGTGATATCGATCATGTTCCCTAGGAGAACATTCTTGGTGCTTTAAGATTGTCTCAGTAACTTGGGTGCCTTATCATGTCTACACCTGCAAAATTTCTGTATTGTTTGTATCTCGGTTATCCGTCCTGACTTGTGAGAACAGAGCAGCATCAAAGACAGATATCTCAAGTTCCTTGAAAAGTGGAATCAATAGAGTGGCAGCCCTTGTGTTGAAGGCTCTCACAGTCCTTCCCATCATTGTCTAAGCACTTACTAAATTTATTATGTTGATTAAACGTCAGGTATAATATACTGTCAGATATAATATATTTGGGTAAGAAAATCTGAATACACTTTATATACTGTATCCAATATGAATTATTTTTGGCTCATTGGTTATGAAATGGGAATCAAGCATTTTTGAACATTATATTGTTTTCCTTTTAACACTGAGAGACGTTTTTCTTTATCATTTTCATTTTCTTCCTCTTCTTCTCTGCCATTACCTCCATCTGCCTCTTGAATTTCCTCTTGTTGCCTTGCTCCTTGTGCTCATCATTAATCCAGGTTCACTATATTCATGGGACGTGCGAACGTGTTAATGCATTAATCGGATGTAATGTATTCACCATTTCGGGTAGAATCCGCTTCTCTTAATTAGCAATGATGCGAACTCCAATGCCAGTAGGCTGTTGATGCCTTAGATTACTACCGGATGGTGCGAGAGAGATACAGAGCAATGGCACGCTCTGACGCAATTGGCAGATGTATTGGCTATTTTAACGAGTAATACAATATACACATATGTACACACATGTCCATACGCAACTCTAACTATTTATCGCTTCTCTACCCTTACTCCTTTACTCCATTTACTCGCAATACCTCACACCCTGACGCTCAACTAAGAGCTAGGACAAGAGGAGCGTGAACAGTAACTGCTCCCTACCACTTGAACCATCAGGGATCTTTCTGCAAGGTCGGCGTTCGATCTCCTATGAACCAAGTGTTCAAGTGCACCGTTCCTTCACTCCGTTCTCATATCCCAGCTTCTTGTTCTCCTGTAACTGCCATGTACAATGTAGTTATATTGGCTTAAAGCTCATTCTCCTGACAATTAGCTCACATCACATCCTCTGAGCTCGACGGATCAGGGATTTGGGCTTTCTCCCCGCAGAGTAAAAAATTGGAAAAAATTTTGATTAGTTAATTTGGTTTCAGGGGGATTTGATTCGAGTTTTTAGTCTTCTGACGGACTGTAATAATGCCGTGCATGTTTCTCACGAGACGTTGTTTGCGTGTTTTCCCAAACTATATATATATATATATATATATATATATATATATATATATATATATATATATATATATATATATATATATATATATATATAAAATCCTTCAAAGGTTCAGTCATCAAAATAAAAATAAAAGTTTACTGATGGAAAATTTTGCAAAATATATAAATAAAAGTTCAAAGATTTTTAGTAATCAATATTAATTACACGATTAAAAAAAATAGTCAATATAAGTTATAGTAAAATATATAAGGCCTAACATCCTCTTTAAAGCCGAATTAGTGTTTGAAGGAAGTATTCGAGGGCTCATTTTGGAAATATTAATTAATTCTAAAAATGTTCAGAATTAGTGCAAAATAACAAGGTCAGGTAATTATCAGGAGACAGCACTGAATCATCACTACTAGCAAGAAGTTAGTACAGTGAAATCACTCGCAGTCAAAGGGTTTAAACCCGTATTATGACTCATCGTCTCCATTTAAACCTGTAGTTTACTTGTAGTCGGGCTAGAATCATATATCTTATTCGTAAAAATTGACCTGAGGGCCAGGCTTGTTTGGTGATAACTTGTTCCGTCAGACTGTCGCTTGTCGCGGCCCGCAGACCGATATATTCTCCCCAACCCGCTTGAACTGTGATTGGTGTACTTAAAGTGATCACGTATCGTACAGGGTATAGCTTGTCTTAGGGACAATCATGGGCAATTGAGCTTGGAAAAGAGTGCTGACAACGATGTCCTAAACTAGAGTACCAGAAAACTACACAGTAACACCAAAGCCATACCGTAGTACCAGAACAAAACATCACTCCACCCAGCCACACGATACAACCACATCACATTCTAACTGCCTCTCCACACCAAACATCCCAAAGTTCCAGAACACCTTACCTCCCATCACCACACCATAGTATCTGATGGTGTGATTTGGGTGGTAAGATGTGTAACCTGTGGCAGTCTAACACTACACCACCCCATCACCACACCACAGAGAACCACTTCACCATAATGCAACACATCTTCAGACAACATCACAACACACACACCTCACAATCTCGCCCCTCACCCCTGACTTCACCCTGTCAAGTGAGGGTGATCATCTCACTCCTGTCAAGTGACAGGGGCCGTTCCCTTAAGGTACACCGACACAATCCACCGAAAACTGAGATCGGTGAAAGCAGAAGTTTTATAATTCTCAGGAATCAGGAATTCATGGACAGGATCTCAAGGCTTCCCAGAGGATGGGTCTCAGAGCCGCCGCTGCTCTCACTCCTCCCCACACACACCACAATAAAACAGAGACAAAGAAAGTAAAGAAGAAAAGGTGAAACAGAAAATAGAGAATTAAGGGAGAAACAAAAGCAGGGAAAAAAAGACTGAAGGGAGAAACAGAAACTGGTAAAAATACAGAAACAAAGCATACAGAACAATGGGAGAAAGAAGGAAGCAAAGGAGTTAGATAAAAAACAACAAAAGAAGGTCAATGATTCATTCTGTATTTATAATTAATATTAGATTGGGTCCGGGAATCAATGTTCCCAGGGGCCCGGTCTCTAACCAGGTTGTTAGACACCGCTGCTCGCAGTCTGACACGAATCACAGCCCGTTTGATCAGATATCCTTTTGCAGGTGTTTAGCAATTATGTTTTGTTAATATTGTGAATGGTCGGCTAGTTATGCCCCTTGTGTATAGAGGGAGTGTTGACAAATCTTGGCCCTGTATGTTGATAGAATTCTCTAAGCATGCCCTTTGCAGCTTTGCTGTTCGTCAGGGAATGTTTGGACTTTCTGTCATGCCTCTAGTTTCGAACGGAATTATTTCCTCACATGTAATTTCTAGTTTTAAAATTATGACTAAAGTTTTCTTCCACAACCTGCTCCTTAAGTTCATTCTATTCTCCACTACGCTCATGCTAAAGGAAAACTTTCTAACATCCCTGTGACTAATCTGAGTTTCCAGCTTCCACCCATGTCCCCTTGTTCTGATGCCATTCCGTGTGAACATTTCTTCTATTTCCACTCTGGCAATCCCCCTAAGTATTTTGTATGCTGCTGTCATATCTGCCCGCTCCCTCCTTTTCTCTAACGTCGTCAGGTTCAGTTCCTTCAGTCGCTCTTCATATCCCATCCCATGCAACTCCGGGACTAGCCTCGTTGCAAATTGTTGAACCTTTTCCAGTTTTCTAGTGTGTTTCATTGGGAGGGGGGGGGGCTCCATGGTGGGGCTGCATACTCCAAAACTAGTCTCACGTAGGCAGTGTTAAACGCTCTGAATGCCTCCTCGGAGTGCACATAAATAGCTGGTGTGTGTGTGTGTGTGTGTGTGTGTGTGTGTGTGTGTGTGTGTGTGTGTGTGTGTGTGTGTGTGTGTGTGTGTGTGTGAGTGTGTCTTATCTGGATTTGTGTGTGTGCTTTTCTGATGTTTTACTGATGATTTCTTCCTAAACACGAACTTTTGCGACAGTATGTGTAATGCATTGATATGGGGGTCACATGACAAAGGGATAGACATGGCATAGAGGGCGAGAGGAGTGAAGTACAAGGCGTTGATGTATGGAAGGCGCGGCGGGGATTGATGACCAGGTCAAGCGTGGTCTTGAAAACCAGTTATTCCCCCTTCCCCTTCTCTCTCTCTCTCTCTCTCTCTCTCTCTCTCTCTCTCTCTCTCTCTCTCTCTCTCTCTCTCTCTCTCTCTCTCTCTCTCTCTCTCTCTCTCTCTCTCTCTCTGTCCAATAGGTTCTCGGTTTTTCATCCTACCTCTTTTCTACTTCTATCCTCACATTTGTAATACAAATTCCGTAATCTCCCATTCATCCTTCTCTTATTCCTATCTTTGTATGTCATATTTATCTATCATTTCCCACCATTCTACTCTATACTCTTTCTTCCGTTCCTCCATTCATATCCATCCTAATCCCCCAAATTCTTCCTCCTACCTTTATCTTTCCATCTCCATTCTCGCAAATCTCTCTCGCTATCGCTCTTTTTCACCTTCCATCATCACTCCTTTTCTTTTGCACCCTTCCTTCCCCCTCTCTTACTCCTCCTTTCCACCCCGTTCAGTCTCTTTTCACCAATCATCGTCTCCCTCAGGGAATATATAGATTTTCTAAAAAGATCCACTCTCGCGTTACGCAGATTCCTCTACTTGACTTGGGAGGAAGGAGCCGGCGATGCTCTTCTGTCTGAAAAAGGGATCCAGAATCTCCTCGGCTGTGATGTAGGCTTTGATCATTTGCGACAATGATTTCCTCCGCCTGATCCTCTGTTAGCGCCTAAGGATCGCACGAAGGATGTGGACAAGGGTAGGGTTGGTTGGGTTATTCTTCTCGTGTGAGAATAATGTCGATCTTCAACTACTCTTTTTGAACGGTTAAGAGGGTTGTGCTCAAAGAGCGATATGGAGAAAGAGAGAGAGAAAGAGATACGAGAGAGAGTTTTTTCCCTCTCTTCACTGTTCTGGTTATTCAGAACGTTGGCAAGATTCAATTAATTAGAAGGGAAACAGGCCAATAAGTCGTTCAGAAGTTCAGAAAAGGTACTGAAGTAAGGTGTGACAGGAAAGGGTTGCGTCGGGGTTCCTTGAACAGTTAAGTCAATGTCTGCATCAGTCATATAATGGATCTTCAGCCCATAGCCTTTCCTCCCCAGCAGCATGTGAGGAGGAATGGCAAACCTTCCAGCCAGCAAACGCTCGTACGGCTGTCGATGCCTGTGGGGGGGGGGGGAATAAGCGACTCATCCTCTTGAAAGGATCGAACTTATAGTAACTCTTTGGTTGAAAGTTCCATCATGTAATGAGGGACCACAAAAAGTTAACTCTGTGTACATTTAAGTTGATAATCAATGAAAAAATTAAGCTAAAAAGCAAATTTAAACATTCCTAACATTTTTCTTAAATGTTAAACAACATTCTTAAACATTTTTTGATACATATAAAAATTACTCATTTGGCCAAATTTAGTAACAAAAAAGTCAACATTTTGGTGGCCCATTACTACTTATTAATACTTTGGAACAAAAAATGACTATTCGTATTATCATTTTAAGAGGATGAGTTGACACCCAGATGGTATGAAAAACATCCTTCTGTTCACCCAAGATCCTTTCAGACAAGATTGTTGTCAAATAAACGAAGCTCAGCAGGAGTAACTTTTTACGATTGAAGCAGAAACCGATGTCCCGATAGTCCCTTAGTTATAGGTATACAAGGTTATTCACCCGACGTTGCAATATCCTTCATGTAACTCCAGAAGAAAAGAATCTAGAGAAGGCTGCCAAGATGTTGATCTCTGATCCAGAAAGACATCAGCTACAGCTCTACTGCTGTACTGTATCACAGATGTCACCGCCGGCCACAGCTCTAGTGCGGTACTGTATCACAGATGTCACTGCCGGCCACAGCTCTAGTGCGGTACTGTATCACAGATGTCACTGCCGGCCACAGCACTAGTGCGGTACTGTATCACAGATGTCACCGCCGGCCACAGCTCTAGTGCGGTACTGTATCACAGATGTCACCGCCGGCCACAGCTCTAGTGCTGTACTGTATCACAGATGTCACCGCCGGCCACAGCTCTAGTGCGGTACTGTATCACAGATGTCACCGCCGGCCACAGCTCTAGTGCGGTACTGTATCACAGATGTCACCGCCGGCCACAGCTCTAGTGCGGTACTGTATCACAGATGTCACCGCCGGCTACAGCTCTAGTGCGGTACTGTATCACAGATGTCACCGCCGGCCACAGCTCTGGTGTGGTACTGTATCACAGATGTCACCGCCGGCCACAGCTCTGGTGGGGTACTGTATCACAGATGTCACCGCCGGCCACAGCTATAATGCGGTACTGTATCGCAGATGTCACTGCCGGCCACAGCTACAGTGCGGTACTGTATCACAGATGTCACCGCCATTTACTCTAAGAACGAGTCACTTGCGCTCTCATCTTGAGTGTGGACTACTCTCCTGGATCGCCTGGCTTCCATTCCTTCTTTTACGTACTTTCTAGAGCCTCTTGACCCTTTATTTACTGCCTTTTCTCTTTATATACTGTTTCATACGTCAGGCTGCAAGCAGCTGTGTCCAAGAGCCTGGTTGACCAGACCGTCAACCAGGAAGCCTGGTTAGAGACCGGGCCGCGGGGACTTTGAACCCTGGAATCCCCGCAAGGTAACAGGAAGGTAAGGTAACACCGTCTTGGCTGTACTGGACAATTGACCAGTCTTCAATACCGGAGAGATATGGTGCAGCCTTAACTTTATGGATAAGAACATTTATCACAATGTTCTCAGCCTGGCCTAAGTTCGTGAACATCCATAGAACGGCCACATCACAATCAGGTGCTTGATAAACTACATCTTCAAGAACATCACGCAATCACTGGTAATTAGTTCTTCGAATAACTCGCACTTAGAACATGTTCCCCCAACAATTAGACATTCATGAACCATGGCAACCGACCATTTGGAGGTTCTCGAACCATGGCAACCGATCATTTGGAGGTTCTCGAACCATGGCAACCGATCATTTGGAGGTTCTCGAACCATGGCAACCGATCATTTGGAGGTTCTCGAACCATGGCAACCGATCATTAGGAGGTTCTCGAACCATGGCAACCGATCATTTGGAGGTTCTCGTACACAGGTGACCACGAAGCTTCACCCGGTTATCTAAAATGATTATAACTCAGCATTAACAGAAGTATATGCCTAATTAAAAGTAAATAATGTGAACTCATTCGATCTGCCTCAAGAGTAAAGCTTCAACAGAACGTATGAAGGATATCAGATCTTACCTTGAATGTATTCTTCTTACTTAGTATGTATGAATACAACAATGCTATTCTTACTACATCCTAGTCTTAGTTATCAAAAAAGAGACAGGGGAAGGAGAGGAAGAGAAACAGGGAAAGAAATGGAGAGGAAAGTGGGGAAGGAAGACTTTAAAGAATCCTGAGAATCCTCTTAACAACCCCCACCGTCTCACCCAATTCTCAAAGCCGTCTCAAACACAAAATAAAAAAAATCTTCTTGTAGGGTTCACTCTTCTCCAGCCAGACGAAGAGACGAAGTGCAGAAAATGTGTGTGTATTTACTGGGTGTGCCTGGAGACTCGAGCTATTAGCTCTTGGACTCCGCCTTTCTAACCGATTAGTTTTTCCTATTGGTCTACTACTTATATTTCTCTCTAACACATGCATACGCACCCACCCACGCACGTACACGTCCTCAGGACGCAACCAGTAGCAGCTGTCTAACTCCCAGGTACCTATTTACTGCTAGATAAACAGACGCATTTGGTGAAGGAAACTCTGCTTATTTGTTTCACCCTCGACCGGGAATCAGTCCCTGGACCATAGGACTACGACCCCAGAGCGCTGTCCTCTCAGTCGCCTACTTGTAATCACCTAGTTCTGTTCATATGGTTGTGCTTGCGGGAGGTTGAGCTCTGGATTTTTGGTTCCGCCTCTCAGCAGTCAATCTACTGGTGTACAGATTCCTGAGCTTCTCGAGCTCAATCATATCTACATTTGAAACTGTGTATGGAGTCAGCCTCCATCACATCACTTTCTAGGGCATTACATTTACTAACTACTCTGACATTGAAAAAGTTCTTTTTAATGTCCCTGTGGCTCATTTAGGTGCTCAGTTTCCAACTGTGTCGCCCTTGTTCGCGTACCACCCGTGTTAAATAATCCATCCTTGTCTACCCTGTCAATTCCCCTGATAATTTTGTATGTTGGGATCATGTTTCCACCGACCTCTCCTGTCCTTCATCGACGTGACGTGCAGGTCACGCAGCCTTTCCACGTAATTCATGCCTCTTAGTTCTGAGACTTGCCTAGTGGCATACCTCTGAACTCTTTCCAGCTTCGTCTTGTGCTTGACAAGGTACCTGTGTGTGTGTGTGTGTGTGTGTGTGTGTGTGTGTGTGTGTGTGTTAGGATTTAGGTCATTATGTTATTGATTCTCTAGCCATAACAGTGGGGGCCTAGTGGTGTGGCCTGCGGGAAGATGGGCGCCCTTGCATGTTGGGAGCAACTGGGTACTCTGACCCTTATTAGTGGGCGGAATAGAGGCGACCCCAGAGACGTCCTCCACAGTATTGACTGTAGGAGGAGGAGGAGGAGGTCTAACCAGTTCTCTGGAGAAATGCCAAGTACTCTCGGTTCATGTTCATTCTTCCTCTTCCTTCTTTTTTTTTTAGAGGTCTTCTTGGTTTGTTTACACCCTCTGCAACCTCCTGCCATCTTCTGCATCTATAACTCTTCGGCACCTGCTACTTATTCATCTTTTCTCTGCAACGTTTCCTACTTTTCCTGATATTTTTTTCCAGTCTGTCTTACTTTTCTCATTTTCTCATCATTTATTGCAGTCATTCTTCGTCTCTTCTCCTATTCACTCTCTATCTTTTCACTCGTCCTTCGCTCCGCGCCTACTTCCCTCACCCTCTACTCTCCACTGGTATCTCCACTGCCTGCTTCTATCTCTCCACCATTCTCTTATTACGATTTCCTTCTGCCGCGTTTCTCTTCCATTCAGACACTCAATAACCTCCATCACTCCCATCACCACTACAACCACAACAACTACCACCTCCATCACTACCACAACTCCCACCACCACCAGCTCCTATTCTCAAGAGAAACAAAACGCATCTAAGATTTTCCACTCTCAGCTTCATTATTCTTGCCATTAGTATTCTTGACACGTTGAAGGTGTGGTGGTGGTGGCTCTGCGCATTCCAGAAGTCTTGTGTCATCTCTAAGACTGTTTAGGTTTCTTAAGTGTCAACTGTAAGTTTCTTGTCTTAAACATGTCTTGTGAACTTGGTGCTGTGCTTCACATAGCTCCTTGTGTTGTTAGTTTATTTGTGGTACGCAGATCTTTCTGTATATTGTATATATATATACAATATATGTATATGCTGTTTCTCTGACCAATTGTTACTGCCTCGGCTGGAAATGGAATTTACAGGACTACGAATCCTGAGCGCTGTCCACTGAACCGCGAGGCCCCTTCGTGTGTGTAACTACCTAAGTGTAATTATCTAAGTGAAGTTACAGCAGGAGAGCTACGCTCGTGGTGTCCCGTTTTCCCAGTAATCTGTTGTGTTACAGTTTGAAACTCACACATAAGTGTGTGTGCACGCGCGTGTGTGTGTGTGTGTCTTGCTGTAAATCTGGTTCAACGCCTGCAGTAAAGGGTGCCACCCTTCGGCGGTCATTACTGCTCGCTTGTCACTGATATTAATCTTGGCACCACCAGTGTTCGAGAGCCTGTAAAAGTTGTGTGTGTGTGTGTGTGTGTGTGTGTGTGTGTGTGTGTGTGTGTGTGTGTGTGTGTGTGTGTGTGTGTGTGTGTGTGTGTGTGTGTGTCAGTGTGGGTGTGTGTGTGTCAGTGTAAATACAACTCACCTAGTTGTGTTGACTGGGCTCATCGGGCTCAGCCTCTCAACCTTTCCTGAACTCGTGTATAGTTGTATTGGGCCCTGTCATATCCTCATATAAAGTTATGTATGAAGTCTGCCTCCGACACTTCACTACTTCTCACAACTCTGACACTGAGAAAATTCTAATCACTGTGGTTTTTTGGGTACTTATTTTCCATCTTTTATTTCCTTGTTTGTGTCCTACGGCCGGCAAATAATATGTCCTTCTCTGCCTTGTCTATTCTCATTGAGTATTTTGTATGTGGTAATCATGTGAGTGTGTGTGTGTACTTGCATAAATGTGCTTGCAGGGGGTCTAGTTTTAGCTCTTATGACCCCCTCCATATAACTCACTTTCCTTCTTCTCCGTTACCAAAATTAGTTGTCTGTAATGAGCTCGTTTTGACAGTGTCTTCCTCCCTCCCTTCCCTTCCAGTCAGTGCCAGGGAGTTATGTTTACAGCAGTAAGAAAGTTTCCCCTTGACGTGTCTGCGGCTCATTTGTCGCCTCTGCGTGAAACCCTGGTCCCTCGTTCTGCTACATTTCATTTTGAACATTGCTTCTTTGTCCTCATTATCGACTTTTATCAGGCCTTAATGATACCGTATCACGTCCCCCTCCTCCTCCTCGTTTCCTAAAGTGGA
>NC_091200.1:21310039-21317539 GCF_040958095.1 Procambarus clarkii | reverse complement strand
AACACGCGACCTCCAGCATGAGAGACGAGTGCTCTATCGACTGAGCCACGACTTAACCACAATAAGGATGGATTTTCAGAGGCAACCAACCGTTGGCCAAACTGAAACTTTAAGCCGTCCGTAGGCTGCCACTTGAGCACAGAAGAATTAGGCGATCCCGCTCGAGTCATATTATTTGTCAACACCAATAACGTGGATAGTAATAGTTCGTATATGGATCGCTTAATTCAATATATGTATATATATGTGTGTTTGTGTGAGTGTATGTGTGTGTGTGTGTGTGTGTGTGTGTGTGTGTGTGTGTGTGTGTGTGTGTGTGTGTGTGTGTGTGCAGGGCTGATAAAAGTCCTTGAAGCTATGACACGAAAATTGTGAGTAGACGGCTGTGGGAAATAGGTCGGGTGGAACCAGAAAATAGGTTCAACGAAGGAATAAATCACCCCCCAACGCGGGTCCCCACGACAATCTTTACCACCAAACATGCAATTCTCAGTCCACCAACCCCACCACCACCGCTGCCACCACCATCGCTGCCACCTCCACCACAACCAGTATCATTGTCACAAGCACCACCTCATCACCACCAACATCACCACCAAAAACTAACACTGTTTTCCAGCATCCTAGTTTCCCCAGCACCCTTGCTCCCCAGCACCCTATCCCTCACCCCTCGGTGCAATCCGTCCAACAGCCCCTCGTGCCTGACGTTACCCCTCGGGCCAGCCGGCAGTTCCCCTCTCGAGGCGCCTCCTTCCCCTCGCTCGCTCCCTGCTCCTCCTGGCTCGTAAACGTCTCCCTGACAGTTCGTTCGCCGGGCTTGTAGGTGACGTGAAATCAATCGACGATTACCTCTCTCTCTCTCTCTCTCTGCTCTCTCTCTCTCTCTCTCTCTCTCTCTCTCTCTCTCTCTCTCTCTCTCTCTCTCTCTCTCTCTCTCTCTCTCTCTCTCTCTCTCTCTCACTCACACACACATTGTATCTCTTTGTGACTAACTACGTGCCTAGTTGTTCGCCTCCTTTCATTACCTTCCTGTCTACCTTCCTATCCACCTGATTACCTACTTGATTACCTACCTGTTTTACCTACCTTCTTTCCTTCCTTTCTTCTCACCTGCCTTCTTGCCTTTATATGCTTACCTACATGTTTATATACATACCTTCCAATATTCATATTTACCTGACAGCCTATTACTCTACCCACCTGCCTGCCTAGACCTACCCATCTGGAAATATCTGTTCGCTTAGATCTACAGTCTTACCTCCTTAACTACCGTCCTCTCCACCAAAAAGCCTACTTATCTACCTATATGAACACCAGTGGGAGCACCTTAACCACTTAATGGACACATAACCATCATGTGTCCATCCTCCGTGACACATTCTTCATAAATGTCAATACCTTGCTGCTACGTTTCTCAGAATCTCAAACTGCTGGCTCGACCTCAAGCTAAGAGTACCTGTGAGGCGGGGGGGTGTTACAGGCACCACCCCTCTGAGCAACGGTCATCAGTGCCAGTGAAGAGTTACAGGCACTCTTCACCACCGTCACTGGCCTCTGGTAGAGATCAATTGTATATGTTCCGTCTGGCACTGGATATCACAGTTCATCTAGCAGTTCCCAGTACCACTAGGCACGCGTCGTTATCTCGAGGAAGAGGAGGAGGAGTAGGTGGACATAGAGGGAAAGAGGAGAGAGAAAGATAAGTGAAGAGATAAGGGATGCGCTCTCTATCTCTTGTTTTTCCCCGCTTCCACCAGAACTACCTCTCTCTCTCTCCCCAGTGCCTGAGCAGCATTAGAACATGCCTTATTATCAACGCTAATTGTCTAACTATCACCGCCTCTGCACCTTCGTCTCCAACAACATATGCTTAACCAGTATCACCCACTTCAGCTCCAACACCAAACTCGCCTGCAACATAAGGTACTTTGGCAGTCGACCTCTGCCCCCCCCCCTCTTGCAACCGCTTCCCTCATTTGCATCCCCCACTTATATAAACCATTTTTTATATCATTATCTACAAGCATCTCGCTACAACACCTACAACACAATCTCCTGCTGCAACGAACAACCGGCCTTCCAACTTCGCCGTTATCGATCACAACACTTGCAACACCTCCTTCTGCGACTATTACAACACTTGCAATTCCACCTACGGCATCCACAAGACTTGCAACACTACCAGCGACATCCACAGCACTTAAAAAACACCATCAACGACATGCATAGCTCTTGTAATATCATCTACGACGACCACAACCATTAAATCTTCACCTACGACGACCACAACCATTAAATCTTCACCTACGACGACCACAACAATTAAATCTTCACCAACGACGACCATAACAATTAAATCTTCACCAACGACGACCACAACAATTAAATCTTCACCTACGACGACCACAACAATTAAATCTTCACCTACGACGAACACGACCATTATAACCCCACGAACTGTACAAAGTAATACTTCCCCCCAACGAAACTCCAAACTGATAACACAGAGTAACTCTACCTTTGATAAAAGACAACAGGAGAGAAACTTTTCTTGTGACAGTCAAAATAGGTACGCCAATGCTGGCGGAAAGTGAGGACATTACATCACGTTAGTTATGACAGCTGGTGGTGGTGGTGGTAAGGCAAGATTACCACCTACATTAGGCACAGTGCCGAGGGCCTTACATAATATAGTGAGGAACTACGAAAATTAAAGCTTGAATGTTGCGTCTCCTTTATCTACAGGATTTATTATATTGATAACGGGGGTACTTCCTCCATTTATTTATTACCTAATTAGTATCTATATGTTATTTGATTATTATCTAATAGAAGAAAAGATGTTTCAAGAAGTACACAAAATAATTTTTTTTTGGTTGTCTAGTGTATACATTTTTTGTAAATATCCTATTCAATGTAATCAAAAGGAAATATTTAGAACATAAGCAATATACCAAAGCAATTGCTTCGGAAAACTGAAACAGATTTTAAGTTCAGGAATTTATTTGCTCAAAACTTTACGTTATTTTTTTTTCAGGACAAATTCTTTTATCATGTCATTAGTGTCATAACGCCTTTCGAAGCGGTAGTAGTCACGTTTGGCCTGTAGTGGATCTTATACAGTATTTCATTCGTTTTTGTTACGAAAAAAAAAACGTTCGCCTTCGCAATTGGTTGCAAACAGTGAAAGATAAGTGAAAAAAAAGTGGACATTTGATAGTTTCAGCATTCCATTCACATATTTATCCTCCGGATATACATCTTTAACAACAACCAAAACTCATCAGCAAAACATTCCTCAAAATGAACGGAATATGTTCATTCTTCATCTCAAGAAGACGTCTTCACTATATTTCCGACTGTCGGCATCACTTTACCATGGGACAGTAATTTGTGAACCAGGAAACCAAATTTGTGGAACAACCCTGAATATGGTTCTCGTGCGCCTACCCATCTGAACAATGTGCTTGTCTACAATACGATAACATGATCTGTTATCGAGATCTGTTACTTGTAGTCATGGTCGAGACTGTCAGTCCGGCCTCCTTCTTCAATACACTGTTTCCTCCTACGTTCACATCCTGTCTGCATCTCCTCTTCATAGTCACTTTTAGAGAACTCCCTCGCTGCTTTGTTTTGAACTAATTTATCACGGATCTCAAACAAAATATACCACAAGGCAGTCACACATCTCTACAAATGAGCCCAATTCAACTCTAAGCTCTTGATGAGCTGTATTAACTGTGATACTTTTTTAAGCAAATCTTCCGAAATAGTACACATTAGACGTAGACTAAAATGCATCAAGTTCCTTGACAAAGGACTTAGTATTAAGACCAACTGTAAGAGGATGTCTAGTAAATTCTACAACATTGCTCAGGCTGTCCAATCTTCGAAAAGTTCAAGAATAAGGTTGACACTGGATCACTTCAGGAAGACCATCTAGTTTCTGACATACTGTGATTTTTTTTCGAGAGTATTCAATCTTTGAGATACTTCATTAGCTTGTACTCACCTAGTTGTACTTGCGGGGGTTGAGCTTTGGCTCTTTGGACCCGTGTTATTGGTGGATATGCTGTCAAATGTGGCCCTATATTTTGAAGGTGCCAATGGCTTACAAAAGTCTTAATCCTATTCTGGGTTGTGGTGGTGGAGGTGGTGCAAGGGGTTCCTGGTGGTAGTAGTGGTGCACTTGGTGGTGGTGGTTGTGGTTGTTCAAAGGATTTCTGGTGGTAGCGGTGGTCCAGTTGGTGGTGGACGGGGTGGTGTTGCAAGGGGGTTTCTGGTGGTAGTGGTGTTGGGGGAGGTAGTAGTGGTGGTGCAAGTGGGTCTTGGCTGTAGTGGTGGTGCAGGTAATTGTGGTAGTGGTAGTGGTAGTGGTGGTGATGGTAGTGGTGGTGGTGGAGAAGCAGGAGGCAGATTAGGCTGCGTTCTCTCAAATGTGATTAACACCAACGGCAACAGAACTCTGACTTTGCAGAACGTGCATGGTCACTTTTATCTGCAATATCTTTGTATTCGAGCAACATGAGATGAGTGAAAATGGGAAAAGAAGCCAGAAGGAAAACAATATTATTTGATAAATGAAAGAAGGACAGCTACCTTGAGGTTACCTTGAGGTGCTTCCGGGGCTTAGTGTCCCCGCGGCCCGGTCGTCGACCAGGCCTTGGATTACAGTAAGCACAACCAGCAGCACTGGTTGGTGAATGAAGCAAGAAAGAAAGCAGCACTGGCTGGTGAATGAAGCAAGAAAGAAAGCAGCACTGGCTGGTGAATGAAGCAAGAAAGAAAGCAGCACTGGCTGGTGAATGAAGCAAGAAAGAAAGCAGCACTGGCTGGTGAATGAAGCAAGAAGGACAACATTATTGACCGGTGAACGAGGAACAGAAAGCCAACTGTCACGTAAAATTGGCAATCAATGAACGAGGAAAATCATACCCAACGCCCTTGAGGAAACGGAGCGAGCTGTCAATATGAAGATTGTAAAGTGAAGGAGCAACGTGAAGGTGTAAAGAGCAGGCAGTGACCGACACAAAGAAAGAAGGAAGTAAGAGGGAGAGAAACCGAGAGAATGATGAAGCGAGAGAGAGAGAGAGAGAGAGAGAGAGAGAGAGAGACAGCGATGAAGCGAGAGAGATCTCTCTCTCTCGCTTCATCATTCTCTCGGTTTCTCTCCCTCTTACTTCCTTCTTTCTTTGTGTCGGTCACTGCCTGCTCTTTACACCTTCACGTTGCTCCTTCACTTTACAATCTTCATATTGACAGCTCGCTCCGTTTCCTCAAGGGCGTTGGGTATGATTTTCCTCGTTCATTGATTGCCAATTTTACGTGACAGTTGGCTTTCTGTTCCTCGTTCACCGGTCAATAATGTTGTCCTTCTTGCTTCATTCACCAGCCAGTGCTGCTTTCTTTCTTGCTTCATTCAAGCGATGAAGCGATGAATACAGCGATGAAGCGAGAGAGAGAGAGACAGCGATGAAGCGAGAATACACGCAGCGATAGACAGCAGCAGAGATATACACAGAGATGGAGCGATAGACATAGACGGAACCAGAGTCAAGAAAACGATGAAGAAAAGAACGAGAAAATGAATGAGATTAGTTCAACACGAACAACTGAAGAGAACAGTGAGATGAGACAGAACAGGAGCTGAAGGAGAAGGGGAGGAATTTATAAACGACTAAGTAGGTAAAGTGGAAATTGAGAGGAAAATACAGTAAAGTAGAGAAGAGCAGTGTGAAAAGGTGAGAAGAAGAGAGAGGGGAATTGAGAGTTTAGGAAGAAATGGGTTGTTATGGAGACACTAAGCGTGAGAAAGCAGCTGATACAAAGAAAAGGGAGAGCGAAGGATTAAGGAGTGAGAGAGAGAGAGAGAGAGAGAGAGAGAGAGAGAGAGAGAGAGAGAGAGAGAGAGAGAGAGAGAGAGAGAGAGAGAGAGAGAGACAGAATCATAAGTAGAGGGCAGCGGGAATAACACAAAGTCTGTGCAAGCGAGTCCAAATGTTTGAAGTCTTTCTCGTATCTAAAATATATATATATATATATATATATATATATATATATATATATATATATATATATATATATATATATATATATATATATATATATATATATATATACCATGTTACAGGTATTTTCCTGAATAATTACTTCAGGCCTGAGACTGGCGCACCAGTTCAGCCAAAAAAAAAAAAACCTGTTCAGCAGCCTTCATCCTTCATATGACTTCAATTCAGATTTTAATATTTGATGAAAGAGTGAGATATGATAACCAATGGATTAATTTACGCTTTCATAACTCCTGGTCTGAATATATCGCTGTATCTTGTGATTCAAAAAGAAAATACAATTTACTGCCGGACACAAAATTTTGATACAATAACTGTGCTCAAACTATTTGTTCTGCAACGCGTTATATATTAATTCACTATAAACCTCAACAGTGTTCCTTCCCTTCAGGAACACTGGCGTTACTCATGTTCCTTCAGGAGCAATAATCGATGGCTCGTATACGTGCGCTTATCTTAAAAGTTCTTGAAGGAGCTTCTTGCTGTAAAGTCACTTCAGCAACGCAGACATTTTCAGTTATCAGAGAGTTTCAGTTGGCGTTGCTTGGTTAGCAGAATTTATGTGACAGAGCCCAATTATGCCTTTCTAATTATCGGTAGTCTAATGTAAATGACTCCTGACCCGCTTGTTTCTCGTCATATCTGATAATTGAAACTACGTCTTGGAGCAAGTGGCATTAACCTACTCCTCGAGATTCACTTTTTTAAGTGCTGTTTCTTAAGGAAGAGTTTCCTCAGGTCACTACGACTCTCCTGCTTATCTTGTTTCCGTACATGTCCAATCGTTATGCTGTTGCTTCATTTATACATATAATCTCTATTTCATCGAAGCCTTTAGTATTTTGTAGGCCAAGATCAAGTCCCATCGTCTGCTAAAACTTTCGATTGCCAACAAGTTCGGTTCTTTTGTAGCCCGTATGTGTGTGTGTGTGTGTGTGTGTGTGTGTGTGTGTGTGTGTGTGTGTGTGTGTGTGTGTGTGTGTGTGTGTATGTGAGTGTGAGTGAATGTTAGAGGAGGTGTCTGTGTCTGTGTTCCAATTTACCTATTAATATGTACATCACAGTATGTGGTTGGAGAGTGAACTCTAGTTCAATGGTCTCGGCTTTCAACCGTCAGTGTACAACTGCAGTGGAACCCGACCCTCTTGCTTCTGATCATACTTCTAATCCTAATTAAGGAATTAGCCTAATCCCCCTCTTACGTGAGCCCCCTTCCACTGGCTTACAGTTGTCTAACACTGAAGTAGTACGTTTATGTAACCCAATGAATCGTCTGACTTTATTTGTATCTACCCATTTCCCTAATCAATCTAAACATTTATCTAAACACAGACGGTATTTTGCTCAACTCTGAAGAGAGTGACGCAAGTGTCTGACTGAATGAGAGTAATTTTTAAGATGCAGTGGCGTTCTGCCATTTTTCAGATCA
>NC_091200.1:21127412-21304539 GCF_040958095.1 Procambarus clarkii | reverse complement strand
CTTCTCTCTCTCTCTCTCTCTCTCTCTCTCTCTCTCTCTCTCTCTCTCTCTCTCTCTCTCTCTCTCTCTCTCTTTCTCTCACCATCATCCTTACCCACCCACTAACATCGTCTTCCACCAGCATCATCTCTCCCACCTGCATTCTCTTTCCTACCGTCCTCCGCCACTAATTGCTTTCCCACTTGCTTCTATCTCTCCCACTTACCCCCCTCTCTCTCACTTCGGTCCCCACTACACCCTCATCCACCAGCACCCACCAGCTGCCTCAATGCAGGGTCCTATGTGCAGGTCCCAGAACTAAGGCGGAGTACAAATAAGTCAAGTAGTGTTGATAAAAGAAGCTTATAAATGAGTGTTTACTTGTCTGTGGCTTAACGTATTTGTTAAGCCACGTATGTTAAGCTTAACGTATTAACGTAAGTCTGTGACTTAACGTATTTGTCTGTGGCTTATGGCATTATTAATGTTAATTTTATTTCTAGTTTTTTGTTGTTCATATTATTTATATTGGTGATATTATTATTTTTTTTATATAAAATGGGAGACATCACATAAAAGAAATTTCTGCTAAGATTTTTAATTGGGTTCATAAACTTCTTGACCCTTAGAGACATCACCTTTAATTGTTCTTGAAATGACCTTCGTCACCTGATCTGTAATGAGCTCAGAACCCTTCCTGATTTGACTTTCGATGACCCAACCACTTGGGCTGCACGGTAGAGCGACGGTTTCGCTTCATGCAGGTCGGCGTTTAATCCCCGATCGTCCAAGTAGTCTGGCACCATTCCGTCCCTCCGTCCCATCCCAAATCCTTATCCTAATCCCTTCCTAGTGTTATATAATCGTAATGTCTTGGCGCTTTATCCTGATAGTTCTCGTCTATTTCTTGACTTGGTGACCTGGTCAAGAAATGGTCCAGGTCCTGGTGACCTGGCCCATTGTTAAACTTATTCCTGACTCCCGAGGTCCTTTTTGGTACTTGATTTTTTGACCTTGGATCTAGAGCCCCAGTATCCAGGGGCTCGAGATAATAATGACACTTAACCTTTGACCTCTGATGCCTAATCAAACACGTGATAACTGACTGTGATGCCTTACCTCTAACTCCCTATAACTACCTAAATTTTTCCTCTAACCCTCCCCCCCCCCTTTGACACCTAACCTTTGACCTGTTTCACAATTGACCCTTAACACTTGACCTTCAACGTCCTGCACCTTATCCTTGGTGCATTATCAGAACCTCTGAACGCACAACAACGTAACTTGGTTAAGTTATCACAAACTCGGTCGTTAAACTTAGTTACTAAGTTTCAATTTTGGTGTTTACCGCTGAGAGAGAGAGAGAGAGAGAGAGAGAGAGAGAGAGAGAGAGAGAGAGAGAGAGAGAGAGAGAGAGAGAGAGAGAGAGAGAGAGAGAGAGAGAATATTGCAGGTTGCCAGGAAAGTGGACGCAAATGGACGGATGAATATTGATATAGACAAGACGCCTACTAAGCAAAGATATCCATAAATAAGGAGATCAACAGGATAGCAGACATAACCAAGGCCACGAAACACGCACAAGTGAACACAAAATGTAACAACAAAGATAATAAATGAAAGAGAAATGTTAAATCAAACAGACACAGTAGGCGATGAGTCACAGTAACGTGGCTAAATTATGTTGACCAGACCACACAATAGAAGGTGAAGGGACGACGACGTTTCGGTCCGTCCTGGACCATTCTCAAGTCGAATCGACTTGAGAATGGTCCAAGACGGACCGAAACGTCGTCGTCCCTTCACCTTCTAGTGTGTGGTCTGGTCAACATCAAACAGACACAGAAGAACAGGTGACACCAACTAATTTAGTTTGCTGGGCATAAAACCTTAAGTCTTTATTATAAGAAAATTGACTGTATTTTAGCCTTGCGGATAATGACTGTTTGATAACACATTAAATTAGTTGTTAAGCCTGTCACTAAGTTACCTGCTAGAAAAGTGCAGTAGATGATAGCCTCTTATTCACCATTTTCAATAGTCATTAGTGAGTGAGTCATTCTCACTCATTAATACTGAGAAACATGGTCTCTCTTCGCCCAGTGTTTCTCATCGTTACCGCTTAGCATTCTCTTTGTTTCCCATTCTTCACCCTTTACACTAATTAGAACTTTCATTCCTACTTTTCTTGTATCTACCATCTCGCTACCCATTTCCCATCTTCCCTCTTACTAACCACCCTCTCTCTCGCTCCCCCACAGTTAAAAACACAAGACAGCTAACACACACAACTCTATTAGGATATTGGTGTAGAGGCGTCGTCATTTTAGAGCTTGGGCTGGACGATAGAGCGACGGTCTCGCTTCATGCAGGTCGGCGTTCAATTCCCGACCGTCCAAGTGGTTGGGCACCCCTCCTTCCTTCCCCCGTCCCATCCCAAATCCTTATCTTGACCCCTTCCCAGTGCTATAAAGTCGTAATGATTTGGCGCTTCCCCCCCCCCCCCCCCGATAGTTCCCTTCCCTTCTCGCTCCCCCTCTTCCACCATCCACTGGTACACGGTGGAACGGGAGAGGAGGACGAGAGGGGTGGAGAAGGAAGAGGAGGTGGGCTCCCCCTCCCAACCAAAACATCTGCTTTAAGTAGTGTTTACCTTGTGTGAAGTTGTTTTCTGCCACGCTCTGTGTTGGTGTGTTGACGGGGGGAGGGGAGGGGGATGAGTGGGAGGGGGGAAGGGGGAGAGGGATGAGTGGGAGGGGGGAGGGGAGGAGATTAAAGAGGAGGGGAGCCACCGGTAAGACGATGGGGTTGTGGCAGGTGGAGAGGGGACCAAGAGAGAGAGGGGAGGTTTGAGAAATGGAATAAAATTAACACGGCAGGAAAGGAGACGTTTAAAAGATAGAAGGAAGCATAAAGGAGAGGAAGATGATGATGGAAGGATGGAAAGAGGAATAGACCGATATAGTTGGAGAATAAGGGGAGACTCGTCAGAAAATATGGGAAAGGAGTGGGGTAAGATTTTATGGAAGGGTAGGAGGGAGAGTTGGCACAAAGCAAAAAACATGGAAGGGAGAAAGGGAAAGAGGAGAGAGCATGACATACAAGATTTTTAAAATAGGAAAGGAGGGCATAGTGCAGAGAGGGAAGGACAGGTGATGTGGGGAAATTGAGAGAGAAAGAGAGAGAGAGAGAGAGAGAGAGAGAGAGAGAGAGAGAGAGAGAGAGAGAGAGAGAGAGAGAGAGAGAGAGAGATACAACGCAGTAACACAAAACAATCACAGTCTATACACAGCATCATAAATATTTTACAATTTATAACGCACCAGTCTTGACCCGAATTTTATTTTAAAACTAGAAAAATAAATATATTGTGTAGCTAAAACTACCAGTTTCACGGTCAGAAAATTAAATAAAAAGTCTTATTGAACCTAACGAGCTCTGATCTATGAGACTTTAAGAGGCTCAACAGAGAAACTTTGAAATTGCTCTCAACATGTGAGTCGATGCGAAGTTTTCTTTTATTGCGCATCATTTTTTATTATCGAATGTGCTTTAATTTGTCGGAATTATCTCGTTCGTATAAACTGCTAGCAACTTTGTTGCACTGCATGCAGTATACTTATTATTTTCCCCAATCAGATGCTTTTCTGGTCAGGATGTTCTTACATACAGAACACATAAATACTATATATATATATATATATATATATATATATATATATATATATATATATATATATATATATATATATATATATATATATATATATATATGTATATATAATTTCCTGGATGTGTCTTTATGCTGTTGTTATTGTCTTCATGTTTATGCAATTGCATGCACGTCTATGGGCTTCTTTCTCCCCCCCCCCCCTCTCTCTCTCTCTCTCTCTCTCTCTCTCTCTCTCTCTCTCTCCTCTCTCTCTCTCTCTCTCTCTCTCTCTCTCTCTCTCTCTCTCTCGCTCTCTCTCTCTCCCCCTAAATCCCCTCTTCTTTCCCTCACTCCCTCTCACAGAATATAGTTCATCTGACAATCTCTTCATCACCTCTATGGACGTGTAGAGGAGTTGAAAAGGTGGGTGACCGTTTGGCAAACTTTCAGAGAAGCTTGAATTCAATAATTTCCCAAGGGTCAGGAGCGGAGTGTGCATGGTGGAGGGTGGACGGGGGAGGGTTAGCGTTTAGCAAGGAGAGAGAGAGAGAGAGAGAGAGAGAGAGAGAGAGAGAGAGAGAGAGAAAGGAAAGGAGGGAGTTATCAGGGGAAAGCGCCAAGCCATTACGACTATATAGCCGTTGGAAGGGGTCAGGATAAGGATTTGGGATGGGACGGGGGGAGGAAGGAATGTTGCCCAACCACTTGGCCGGTCGGGGATTGAACGCCGACCTGTATGAAGCGAGCCCGTCGTTCTATCGTCCAGCCCAAGTGGACGCCAATAAGAAGGATAGAGTAGGAAGGGAGAAAGGAAGCACTTGGTAAGAGTAGGAAGTAGAAAGATAGAAGATAGAGAGAGAGAGAGAGAGAGAGAGAGAGAGAGAGAGAGAGAGAGAGAGAGAGAGAGAGAGAGAGAGAGAGAGAGAGAGAGAGAGAGAGACAGCATTTAACAAGGAGAAAGTAGGACCAGAGCGAAGGGAAGAAAAGTAGGAAGAAGAGAGGGAGAGAAAATTGAATCACTTAACGTGAAGGGAGAAAGAGAGAGAGAGAGAGAGAGAGAGAGAGAGAGAGAGAGAGAGAGAGAGAGAGAGAGAGAGGGACGGGGAAGAGTGTACAGATAGGGAGGGCTGTGTGTGTGTGCATATTTATTGCCAGTATTTCCTTATTGACACCAACATTATCCAGGCCCACTTGCCCTACACAAACACGAACAAATAATGGAAGAAAAGTGTGGCACAATAACTTCCTCACGATCAGTCACACTAAATGTTGGTTCTCTCGTGTTGTTTACCAGTGCAAGCTGCATCAGCCAATCAGCAGGAGGCTGCCAATCACTTGCAAATGCTGACTGGTAGAGAATCCCTCTGTTTGTTCTCAGCGATTGTTTACATCACTCAGAGCTTGTTTATACCTCTCAGTGCTTGTTTGCCTCTACTTGTTTACGCCTCACAGCACTTGCTTACATCACCCAGCCCTTGTTTACACCTCCGAGCGGTTGTTCACCTCCGAACGTCTGTTTATAAGGATTTTTTTACAGTTAAAAAACAGGAAAATACGGAAAAAAATCCTGTTTACAGGAATTCGTTTAAATCTTACGGTACTTGTTTTCACCCTTCTCTGTTTGCACTAGTCTCTCAGAACCCATTTGCATCTTTCTTCCCTATGACGAGTATCGTAAGCGGTTTCTCTCTTTATTTTCGCGAGTATCGTAAGACATTTCTTTGTTCCCTTTCGCGAGTATCGTAAATCTTACAGAGACACTCACCAACCTAGTTTTATTTCTATCAATTAAGGAAAATACGAAGTGAAAGGGCCTAGCAGAATGAGTCTATAGCATCTGTAAGGATGAAAGACCAATGATCAATCACTTGGATCATCGGGGATCGAACTCCGACCCCTGCAGATTGTTTCGTATGAATGAGGAAGGTAAGTTGTGTCGTGTTCAATGATACCTTGAGGTTACGTTGAGGTGCTTCCGGGGCTTAGCGTCCCCGCGGCCCGGTCGTCGACCAGGCCTCCTGGTTGCCGGTTGCTGGATAAGAGATGAATATTTCAAGCATCTCGGTTAACTTTTTTGTTTGGAAGTTGAAACGTGAATGTTTATTGTTATTTAACTGACTTCAGTATGTAGAATTTCTAAGTTCAGATATATGACTTTATATTTCAGCACGACTGCTTGTCATACTGAATGACGAACTATGATTTTTTTTTTAGGATATATTAGGCGAGTTATTGGGACTTCTATGTCTCAATGTTTCTTCTTAACGGTGTATGTGTGCGCGTTCATATACACCGTGTGTGAGTGTGTGTGTGTGTGTGTGTGTGTGTGTGTGTGTGTGTGTGTGTGTGTGTGTGTGTGTGTGTGTGTGTGTGTTTGTTCACCTTCCAGCCCAAGGGCCACATCAACAGAGCCATATATTTCCTCACAAATCCTCAGTAATCCCTCCTGGTCCTAGCATCCGACAAATTACGTCCAAATTACATTCTCCTGAGACGGTATATTTTTGAGGAAATGTCTTCGTGTGTAGCTGCCAGAGCGTCTTAGGTACACTTACACACAACACTGGGTTGGCACATCTTGACTACACTTACGCAGCACACTGGGAGTGGGTGGGGGAGAGGAGGGGTGTGGTACTTTAGTACACTTATAGAACACAATTGGGAGATATTCCTTGTGTACACTTAAACATCATCTTAAGGAGATATTTCTTGGGTGCCCTTACTCACAACATTGGGGAGTATTTAAACATGATCTTATGTGATTCACTTTGAAGATGAAGCTTGAAAAAAAAAACCAGATTCTTACTTAGCAGACATTTTTGACCAGTTGAATAAGATGAATCTGAAACTTCTGGGAAAGCATACCACACATATTCTTCAGTTTCCAGTCAATCTGCGGGAATTTGTATGCAAACTGGAGAACTGAAGTCAGAAATTCCGTCTTGGAAATATTGTCATGTTTGAAAAATTGTGCAGTGTGGTAGAGGCCTCTGAAGATGAACTAGATGAGATCCTGCAGGAGGAGACTATTGAGCACCTTGAATCCCTTAAGAAAGGAATTCCAGTAGTACCTCCCTGAGCTCATATGAGAAAGGGGGGGCAGCTCTGGTGCGAAGTCCATTCTCTCTTTCCCTGGATATATCCATCAATCCCGATAAAGTCTAGGATGAAGTCATGGATCTGCGGAACACTTTCACACCTCCTGACCTGTTTTATGACAACATCGCTAACAATTCTGGAATGATATGCGGCAATGTTGACCATGCTTGGCTTCCAATTTCTGCTTCTATTGGCCTCCACCTATCTCGGTGAGGTCCAACAATACTGATGGTAGTACATAATCTCCCCGGCTTGATGCCTTCTTTTGATAAATGCCTCTTTGAGATTAGGTTTTCAACTCTTTTTTTTTACATTAAATCAATGTGAAGGCACAGTCTAAATACTGAGAATGACATGAGAATGATTTTAGCAAATACAGAGCCACGAATTTCCAACCTGGGGCTGTACAGAGGCTTCACAAACTTAACAATATGTCACTAAAGTTTAAGAAAGATGAGATGAAAAATGAATTAAACAAAATTCCTCATGAATTTCTCCCCAAATTATCAATATTTCAGTGCTTACTAACAGCATACCCCAATAAACCTCTAAATAATGTGATTATTTCCTAAAGAATTCCTAATTTTTTTATCCAATTAAGAATGGGTTGAAAATAGGGGGAAGGAGGAATATGTAGGTCTTTTGAATAAAATAAAATAGGGCCAAGCGTCAAAAACAAAGGTTAGGTACAGTAACAGTAAACAGTACCGATCTTTACTGGTGCCCCCTTTACAGTACCAGTAAAGGTTAGGTACAGTAACAGTAAACAGTACCGTTCCTTACTGGTACCCCCTTTACAGTACCAGTAAAGGTTAGGTACAGTAACAGTAAACAGTACCGATCTTTACTGGTACCCCCTTTACAGTACCAGTAAAGGTTAGGTACAGTAACAGTAAACAGTACCGTTCCTTACTGGTACCCCCTTTACAGTACCAGTAAAGGTTAGGTACAGTAACAGTAAACAGTACCGATCTTTACTGGTACCCCCTTTACAGTACCAGTAAAGGTTAGGTACAGTAACAGTAAACAGTACCGTTCCTTACTGGTACCCCCTTTACAGTACCAGTAAAGGTTAGGAATCACTGTTCTAAAACGTGTGAGGAGCGCCCAAAGTGTTGTTGTGGTAGACACTGGTGCCAGTCTGGCGGCAAGCATCCATTAAGGGGTTGGAAAGGGGAGATGGGGAGGCGAAGGGAACAAATGTGGGAGATGCAGGGTTCACGGGACGCCGTAGTCTGGTACGACTGCTGCTGCTGCTGCTGGCCAGACACTTGGGCGCCTAGATCCAGTATACAACAATAACAGCAGCATACATACATCAACAGCAGCATGCATTAATAGCAACAGTATGCATCAGCAGCAGCAGCAAACATCATCAGCAGTATACATCAGCATCAACAGCAGTATACATCAACATCAGCAGAAGTATACATCAACATCAACAACAGTATAAATCAACATCAACAGCAGAATACATCAGCAGCAGTATAAATCAACATTATCAGCAGTATACATCAACAGCAGTATACATAAACAGCAGTATACATCAACAGCAGTATACATCAACATCAACAGCAGTGTACATCAACATCAATAACAGTATACATCAACAGCAGTATACATCAACAGCAGTATATATCAACAGCAGTATACATCAACAGCAGTATACATCAACAGCAGTATACATCAACAGCAGTATATATCAACATCAACAGCAGTATACATCAACATCAATAACAGTATACATTAACAGCAGTATATATTAACATCAACAACAGCATACATCAACAGTTGCATACAATCAAAGTAGCAAAGAACAAAAGAAGTATACAACAGCAGCAATGCACAACAAAAGCCACGTACATCTACGATTGCATCCAACACTGCAGCTTAAATCATAGGCAGCATTCAGCAACATCGGCATTGACACACAATAGCAGAATACAGCAAGAGTTGCATTCATTAAAAACAATACACAATTGCAGGAGCACATAATACCAACATACAACTGTATAAACAACTAGAAACTACAGCAGCAACAGGACACATAAACATACACAAAAATAAACATCAGTAACAGCAGAATCTCAATAAAAAAATTTAATACAGCAGCAGTAATATGAATAACAGCAATGAACAATGGTAAAACAAGAAAGCATAAAAAAACACAACAGTGATCAGCAACATTCATCAGTAACAGGAACAATGAGACCAAGAACAGCAGTAAAACAAAAACCAGAGTACAAAAGGAATTAGAAACCTACACGAAAAGAGATTAAAAAAAAACAAATTTACATTCTCAAGAATGATAGGGTGTGTAGGCCAAATGTAGTGTGTGTAGAATGCTATTGTATAACAAAGTGAATAAGGGTTTAAAAAATTAAATAAATATTAGGTATATATATATATATATATATATATATATATATATATATATATATATATATATATATATATATATATATATATATATATATATATATATATATATATATACGCAAAACAGAACACGAAGCAATGGATATAAATTGCAGTTTAAATTCAGGAAACATGCGGGTAAATATTGGTTTGGAAATAGGGTTGTTGATTTATAAAATAAATTACCGGGTCACATAATGCATTCGGACTCACTAGACCGTTTCCAACGTTGGTTAGACATATATATACGAAGAATTTTTGTTTCGTAAATATATATATATATATATATATATATATATATATATATGTGTGTGTGTGTATAATATAAGCTATCACGTATGTGACAAAAGATTTCCATCAATTGACTTTCTTTGTTAAGAAGAAATCATAAAAACAAAGTTAAACAACAGCAACAGAGAGATATTGAGTGAGAGAGAGACAACGGGAGATAGTTTGAGAGAAAGAGATTAGAATTAAAGTCAGGCAGATGGAGAGGTGATGGAGGTCGTGCCAGGCACAACGAGGAGGGGAGACGTGAAGTCTGGCACTACAGGCCACCAGAGCGGGGCCCGGTGCCAACCACTCCCTCACTGTGTAGGCTGGACAGGGCAGGAAACTGGCAACATATAGCACAGAGAAGGAGAGAAAACTGAGATGAAAGATAAACAGGAGGGGGGAAAAAGATTGGGAAATGAGGAGTAGGACAAACGAAGCTACTCTTCCAGACATCGCTGGAGGAATTTGGAAGGGGAGGCACTGAGGAAAAGAAAGCTCCTCTCCCTTCTCCTTGTCTCCCCTTCCCATGCAAGAGAGTAGAATGGCTGACAAGGCATTTGGAAATAATGGCCTCCAATGGGGCACCTTTTCCGCGTGACATTTAAGTCTGGCTGAGGGAGTGGCTTTCTCTTGCACACACTTCGCTTGTGTTGCTCAGTGTTGCTTGAGACTCGTTCCTCCTCCCTTCTTCTTATTTCACTATTTATTGTCAGGTATTTGAATGTCTTGTGTTTAATCTTATTTACTTCTATTTGTATTCTTCGCACACAAATGGGATTTCCAGTGGCCATTTCTCTCCTTGTTCTAACCTGTATTTCATTTACGTTTGTATTTTGCTATTCATCACTTGTTAATGTTTTTATCTTTTTCTTTAGTATAACTTTTCTCCTCTTGCTATATTATCGTAATGGCTTGGCGCTTTCGACTAATAATTCCATCCTTCCTCTTATAATTTCTCTACTTTTTATTTCATAAATTTGTCCCTTGCACTGCAACATGAAAAAAGGCTTCTAGGCTTGCTGTCATAGAGCACTAAATTAAATTACTTTTTCAGGAGTTCAGAATATATAATAAACCTTAATAAAAAACGTTGGGAATACACGGACTTTGTAAATTATATTTAAATGCCTAGGACTAATATTCAGATTTGCTTCAAAATATACTTCGGATGTGGTATACCTTCCCCCCCCACCACCGAGCTGACTGTGAGGGAGGGGGTATATTTCTCCCCCCACTAAACATAACTTTTCGTGCCTGGAGGCTTCACGAATTTTTGTAATTAGAACCATAAAATGGATTTGGATACTACGCCTTACGTGAAGCAGATCAGGGTACAGAAAGATGGATACAGTACAAAGTGAATATAGTTGAAGCAGTACTTTAGAGGAATTTAAGTACCAGTAAAGTTATTGTAGAAACCGTAGAGGCTGTAATGGTACTGCTAGTTGTTGTTGTATTTTATTAGTAGTGATTGTATTAGTAGTAGCAGTGTGATGCACAATTTATTCGGACTTCCTCGTTTCGGGGTAATTTTCAGTTTAATATATATCACTGTGGCAGCATATTAACTTTCCTTCAATCAATGTGAGCTGGTGGGAGTTAAGAGTAGGAAGAGAACCTTCTGTTTATCTTTATTGATTTCACATAGCTTGAGAGTAGTTTTTGTTAGTGCTGCTTCATATGTACTTCTTCCTTGTCTGTCTATATCTGTCTATATAAGTCTGTCTTTGTTTATCAGTTTGTGTCTTCGTCTATTTAACTGTCTGCTATCTGCATCTGTGTGTGTGTGTGTGTGTGTGTTTGTGTGTGTGTGTGTGTGTGTGTGTGTGTGTTTGTGTGTGTGTGTGTGTGTGTGTGTGTGTGTGTGTCTGTCTGTCTGTCTGTCTGTCTGTCTGTCTGTCTGTCTGTCTGTCTGTCTGTCTGTCTGTCTGTCTGTCTGTCTCTGTCTCTCTCTCTCTCTCTTTCTCTCTCTCTCCCTCTCTCTCTCTCTCTCTCTCTCTCTCTCTCTCTTACACCCTCATTCGCTCTTTTTCTTATCTTCCATTTCCTCTCCATATTTTCATCGTTTCATTTATATTTCAAAGTTCATTATTCTTCAATATTTCCTGTACCTGTTTGTCTTCGATTTAACACGACCTCTTCTCCACCCTACTCATTTCACCTCTGATCTCTTTTTAACTCTTTACAGCATTCCTCTCTTCCCCTTTTGTCCTCTTTTCTCTAATCAATTGCCCTCAATACTTTCCCCTTACCCCTCCTCTTCCTCCCTTCGTTCCCTTCTTTCTCGCTTTCCTATTCTCTTCTCCTTCCATCACTATATATCATCTAATACAGAGCTTGACAACCATTAATTTTTGTCCCTCTACACTATGAATTATTATTCAGTTTTGTGACCAAAATATGCCGAGTAGTGAGATTTTGGAGGAGATTTTAGGGGGTAGATATTGGGGGTAGATGTAGTGGGGTAGATGTAGGGGGTAGACGTAGGGGGTAAATGTGGAGGCAGAAGTAGTAGGGAAGAGTGAGATATGAGGAAGTTTGGGGTAATGGGGTTCAGTGGTATAGGTAGTGAAATATTAGGGATGTATTTAGGAGGGGGTAAAGAGGGATGTGCAGGTGATGAAATAGGGTTCAGGTAGAGGAAAGGGGAGTGATAAAAGATGGGGGAGGTAGTTAAACGAATGAATTGACGGTAGGGGCATATGCTCACCTAATTGTACTTGCGGAGGTTGAGCTTTGGCTCTTTGGTCTCGCCTCTCAGCTGTCAATCAACTGGTGTACAGGTTCCTGAGCCTACTGGGCTCTATCATATCTACATTTGAAACTGTGTATGAGTCAGCCTCCACCACATCACTTCCTAGTGCATTCCATTTACTAACTACTCTGACACTGAAAATATTCTTTCTAACGTCTCTGTGGCTCATCTGGGTACTAAGTTTCCACCTGTGTCCCCTTGTTCGTGTCCCACCCGTGCTGAAGAGTTTGTCTTTGTCCACTCTGTCAATTCCCCTGAGAATTTTGTTGGTGGTTATCAGGTCTCCCCTTACTCTTCTGCTTTCCAGGGATGTGAGGTTCAGCTCCTTCAGCATATGTGTGAGGGGTTGTGGAGGCAGGTAGGTGGAGTTTGTTGGAATAGTAATGAGGAGTGAGGGGGGGAGGGGGGGAGGGAAAGGTAGTGACGATGAGGGACCTATTAGAGTGAATACGAGGGTGTGATTACTAATACCTTGAGCCCCACTTGTTAGTTGTTGGCTGAAGGTGGGATATATATATATTTGCAGCTCTCTTTTCGTTTGAGTTCCTTTTGTATGCTGTGGATAAAGGTGGCTTCCACTACTTCTTCTTTCAATGCATTTCATCTTTGAAACACTCTCACTATGTACGGGTATTTACAAACATCAATCTGCCTTATATATGTGTTTCTATCCTTCAAACGTGTCACCTTCTATTTTTCCAAATATATAAAAAAAGGATGTCTTGGTAACACTCTGTCTATTCCACTTCAATTGCCTATTCGTAGTAATTATTTACCCATAGCATAAATTTTCTATCGAGTTGTTTCAATGATCTATTATGACGTCATAGAAGCGTTGCCTTCTAAGTTTGGTTACCTGTTTCCTTTCAACTCTCTGTATTTATTAAATGTTATTTTTGTGTTTCATTACATGGTGAATCCTTGCTTAGGTTTCTTATGTTTGCTAGTTCCAAAATTTTGCATGTGTATGTGCTACCGTTCCATTATTAGTGCAGAAATTGCTTAGTTGCTAATATTTTTTCCTTTCAAATCTCTGTAGTTGTGTACTTCGTGTGATGTAGCTTCCCTCAGGACTCTTAACCCCTTTCCCATCTTCATTACTTTACACTTTATAGGAATGAAATCTAGTAACCATCAGAGCTTCGTCTTTAGGACGTACGCTCCTTGTATCGTGTGCAAACATTAACTTATGTTAAATGACCCGTTTCGGTAGATGGTTAATCTTCATTACTCCATCTCATGTTAGAATAATGTTTATATTCCCTCATTAGATGAGGAAGTAGATGAGTCCGGTTAGCTTGTTCAAGATTATTTTACGTCCACTAATTTTATCGTTGGTATTCTTCGGTATTAACTTTTTTCAACGTGGTTTTCTGCACTTTCAACCAGTGTCTATTTCCTTGCTAGAGCTGACTTTATTCTGTTTCACCCCGTCACTTGCTTTTTCTCCCTACTTCTTTGGCTATTCACCTTTCAACTCCTCCTCGTCTCTCCTCCTTTTCCTCTTTTCCTTCCACCTGCTCCTCCACGTATTTCTTCCTTCTTTCCCTTTCAGCCTCCAAATATCCGTCCTTATATATATATATTCCCCGTTCATCTTCCAGTCTCTCATCCACATTCCACTCATTCCATCGCTATTCCTTTCCATATCTCGCCTCACCAGTCTCCCTGTGTTCTTGTATCCTCCTCTTCCGCCTCCTCCTGTTCCTTCTGTTCCTTCTCTTCGTGTGTGGACGACCCGTTGGCAAGAGATGTGGGCTGGCAGCCAAAGTATCTATCACTTGGCTGCGGTCGACCTCCTGGGTTATGGGAGGGAGAGAAGGGAAGAGATTATGGAACGGGGGGAGGTGTAGGTGGTTAGTGGAGAGGGGAAGAGGTGCTGCTAGATATGGGGAATGAGGTGATGGTTGTTAGGGGGAAGAGGGAGGGAGGGAGATTTTAGGGGGAGAGGGGAGGCGCTGGTGGTTCCTTCTCTCTACAGAGAAAGGGAAGGAACGTATGAAAGAATACAAAATGGGAGAGAGTAGAATTAAAGAGAAAGAGTGGGCATGGAGAAAGGAATTAAGAGTGGAATGGGAGGGTGGAGAGAAGAGGAGAGTGAAAGACAAGACGTAGACGAGCGTGATGGTGGAGGAGGATGAGGGTTGTGAGCAAATGAGTAGTGAGAGAGAATAACTGGTGAGGGAGAATGAATGAGAAGGGGTGGGATAGCATAAGGGAGGATGAGAGGTGAGGGAGGATGAGGGGTAAGGAGTAAGGAGTGAAGGGAGAGTTGATGAGAGGACAACAAAGCTAATAACACAGAGTAAAAACCTTTAAAAAGAGATGGAAAGCAGAAGAAATATAAAAGAAGTCAGAATGGATAGAGAGAGAGAGAGAGAGAGAGAGAGAGAGAGAGAGAGAGAGAGAGAGAGAGAGAGAGAGAGAGAGAGAGAAACCGAGTGAGTGAGGAGAAAATAAGAGAGGGACTGATTTCAAAATGACCTGAAAAGTGCTCCAACATACCCCCCTCCTTAAACTAAAGCACCAGTAACGTTATGTATCACACTGGCCAATTTGTTTGTGTCTCAGGGTGAGTGTAGTAACTGGACTGGTGTGTCGCTGGGTGGCTGGCTAGTTGGATGGATGCGTGGATGCATAGATGACAGGATACTAGGAAATGAGTAGTGATATTGCACTTTCAAACTTTGGCTGTTTCAAAAGGAACATCCGACCCTTTAATTTTTGTATTGAGTAATTAAAACCGGAAATTTCTTATATATAAATGAATTATATTGTTACAATTTTGTAAATATTTAGGACTTTGATAGACTCTGCTTTTAATTGACTATAACGATTATCCATTCATCTGTTATACACACAGAAATCACAATAGCGTGATATATCAAGTGAATATATCCACAAGGGCCGTGATGAGGGTTCGAACCAGGATGATCCCCAGACGTACCTTAATCGACTAAGCCACGACATGGTTAAAAGAAACCGGGAATGCTTCTGCTCTCACACGGATCCCGCAATCTCTCCGAGATACAAACCGGGGTTTTACACAACTCCCCCCATGCACTCGGGCTCTGTCAACAAGCTGTTCTACCGCTTCGCCCTTACTTCAATGCACACAGAAATCACAAAAGCAGGATATATAAAATATTAATCGTGTAAATCACCAGTTTGTGTCTCGGAGAGACTGCGGGATCCGTATGAGAGCAGTTGCAATCCCGGTTGCAATTCTTTTGACCATGTCGTGACTTAGTCGATTAAGGTACGTCTGGGGATCATCCAGGACGTAAGTTCGAACCCTCATCACGGCCCTTGTGGATTTATGCCTTCATAGGTTAATTTTAATATACTCCTTTTTCCATATTTCCTTCCCTAGTTTCGTTCGTTTTCTTCCTTTTGTCTCGTATTTTAACTTTAATCTGTTAGACTAACTACTCTTTCCATCTCTTTCTCTCTAACTACATCTTTCATTCACGAAAAAAAATATTTTTCATTTTCTTCCCGCATTATCGTGAATACCTTTACCCTTACACACAGAAACCACAATAGCGTGATGCATGAAATGAGCAAATCCACAAGGGCCGTGACGAGGACGTAGGTTCGAATCCTCGTCACGGCCCTTGTGGATTTGTTCACCTCAACCCTTATATTTCGTGAATATCAAATATTCACCATTGATTTTCCTCTCTCTGGTTATTTAACCAAACATATATCAAATTTCAAACTAACGAAGAACCATTTCCCGCCTGTACAGCAACACCGCGTCCGTCCGGTGGAATTCGGGAGGACTCGCAAATCAATTTCCATCTGTAATTCAATTTTGAGGGTATAAATAGTGGCCAGTCCCGAGGTTCTATTTTGATCAAAAATTTGTATAAATCAAAACATTTCTTCACAGTGGAGATGGGTGGGGAGGGGGGAGAGGCAAGGGATAGGAGAGGGGGGGGATGTTAGGTGATGGGGTGGGGGGAAGGGGTTGCGTGCGTGTGTGTGGGGGGGGGGGAGAGGAATTAATGGAAGGAAGGAAGGGGGTTGGAGGGTGTATTGGTCACAAGGAGCGTCGCCAAACGTAGATGGGAAAGATGCACTCAATTTCCATTCTGTCGATGGGAGGAACGTTTGTTAGCGAGGGCTTAGCGAGGGCTTGTCAGTACGAGATTAAGATGGAACCTACTCGCTTATCTCTTCCGTGTGGTCAAGAAGAGCCGACAAAAGACGTGAAACATTAGAAAATGTTCTCCTCAACAGAGGACAGGAATCACTGTCCAAACAGTTCATATGAAGATCGACCAACTGTAACAGTAATTGAGACAAGGTGAAAAAAAAACTAGATTTCCCGAGGGTAGAGAGAGGTACCTACTTTCCCTGCCAATATAAATTAAAGTAAGGATAATGAAACACCAATCAGAAGAAAGGGGAAGTTAACATAGCAGTGAATCTCCACCAGCTGTAAATAATATGATTCCTTGATGTTTAACTCTTTAAGGGCTAAATTATATTTTCCTAAGAGAAAAATTATCATTTCCTGATAGGGAAGCACCACTCAGCTGAGGGGGAAAGTTGTATTCTCTTGAGGGGAAAGTTATATTCTCTTGAGGGGGAAAGAGAAGCCAGAGAAGGTTCGCCAATCTAATATGAAAATGAAACAATGAAATTAGTTTCCCAGCAGGGGGAAGAGAGGAGTCAGGGATGGTACGTTCACCCAGGAACAAGCCTTGATGAACTCATTTCACCAGGAAATTCACTGAGAATATTCTGCAGATAGCAAGAGGATCGCTTGGTGTTAGAACGACTTGTCTTCAAAGGCGTGCGTCGCTATGGGCAAAAATATGTGAGTTTTACTTACGAGAGAACAAAAACAAAAATAAGTGATCGATAACGAAAATAAACTTCGAAAAATGTAAATATATATATATATATATATATATATATAACTTCTTGATTTATGTAAACTGTTTACTTCAATCTTGGACAATGTCCATGGATAAAATCAATATTCTGATGGCCAATAGGCTTTTGGGATGATGTTAACATCCACCGTTAATAAGGCTTTGAGCCAAACACCAAAGAAGTGTCGAGCAGGAAGAGTTCAATACGAACAGGTTAAATCAAACAGAACCTCTAAAGGGAAGCTAAATTTGTAAATATATTGCAAAACAATTATTCACTCGAGTGTGAATGTGTGAAAAACCGCGCCTTCAACATTCTATTCATATTCATCACAGTGTGAATGCGTGAGGGAGTACTCCACTCCTACAACCCTCCAATTCATCCAAATATGAATGGGTGAAGAAAATGGGTTTCCCTTTTCCCGGCTTCATTCATTCGAGTATGAATGTGTGAAGCAGCAGAGAGGACAGCGTTCTGAGGTCGTAGTCCTAACGATTCGGGTTTGATTCCCGGTCGAGGCAGAAACAAATGGAACAGAGTTTCTTTTCACTTAAGGCCGCTGTTCATCCAGCAGAAATAGGTACTATTGAGTGAGACAAATGCTACGGGCTGCGTCCTTGGGGGATGTACGTATGTGTGTGTATGAAAGAGAGAAAGAGGAATATGTAGTAGTTAGGAGAAAAAAACAGGACCGGAGTCAGTACATTGACCAACCGCCGGTCAAAAAGGCGGGGTCCAAGAGCCAACAGCTCGATCCTGCAAGTACAAATAGTGATCAGCTGTAGCCACGACCCAACACAAAAGCATCATGGCCGCCAACACACGCTAATAATAAGAACCAAGACGACCCAATCACGGACGACAAGAACCAAAAAAAGTTAAATTAATTTGACATACGTCTAGTCTCATCAGGCCGGGGCCAGCCGAGTCTGGTGGAGATGATTAAGCCTAAACTTTCTCTTTTTTTCCCCCATTTGATATATATATTTTTTCGTGACGAGACGAAGAGAAAGCAAAAGTTCCTTTTCTTTTTTCTTTTGTGTGAATAGAATGGACGGCGTTGATGACATACTGATCCAGTGAAAAGGGACTGTAATATTTTTTTTTCCACCTGAGTTATCAGCAGGACGAATTCTCTCTCTCTCTCATAATCTACTTTTTCCCTTAAGATTAGCCTATGGATGTTTACCACATTAATAGTGAGCACTGAGCATAAAGACCGAGCTCAGGGCATATAAAAGGATCAATGAGCATATTGGTACATGAATATCTTATACAGTTAATACTGACACACGTACAGTGAGCGCTGTGCGTATGTTATGATCGTTGAGCAGCAATATTGAGCGTTGAGCAGACACACAAGAGAGAGCTACAGACATACAAAGAAACAGAGAGAGAGAAAGAGAGAGAGAGAGAGAGAGAGAGAGAGAGAGAGAGAGAGAGAGAGAGGGAGAGAGAGAGAGCCCTAGCAACATTTCGGTCCGCTGCTCGTAACTTACTGTTGCTCTCTGGAATATAAAATCACCTTCAACGTGGCGTAGATCCCACCAGAGTCCCACTTCACCCCACCTTACGTCCCTTCCCCCCACCACCTCACACAGTATATCATAACCCTACCAACACCCTAAATCTTCCTAAACCCCCCTTAAACAATCTCCCTTCCCTTAATAATCCCCTATATCTTCCTATGCACCCCCATTACTACTTTGGATCCTTTCCCCCCCTTTCCCTCACCACTTTGTATCTTCGTAACAGCCTCACTCCTTCCCTTTTCACATCAAACGAGCATCCCCCCTTTTCTGCTTACGCCATCAACGACTATCTTCCATTCTTCCCCCACAGTTTTCCCCCTTTCCCTTCATCACATTCTCGCCTCTTTCCCCACATACCCCTTCCCCAAACACCCCAACCCCTCCCCGTCTTGACAAGGTACCCCCATCACCACCGTCTAGATTTAAACCACACTTGCCAGTAGTTACAGTTAGCGACACATTATTAAGTAAGATACCCACCTCAAATACTTTCAATCTGTTCTTCCTCAACTCTCTCCTGCTCATCCAACCTTCCTCTCCCTCCCCTTTCCCTTTTAGTCAACCGCCTTCTATTCACCACATTACCTTCTTCAACCTCTACAAGTTCAGATACGCCATTATTAATAGAGACTCTAGCTATGCAGCATGAAGACTCGAGCTATGTAACATAAAGACTCCAGCTATGTAACATAAAGACTCCAGCTATGTAACATAAAGACTCCAGCTATGTAACATAAAGACTCCAGCTATGTAACATAAAGACTCCAGCTATGTAACATAAAGACTCCAGCTATGTAACATAAAGACTCCAGCTATGTAACATAAAGACTCCAGCTATGTAACATAAAGACTCCAGCTATGTAACATAAAAACTCCAGCTATGTAACATAAAGACTCCAGCTATGTAACATAAAGACTCCAGCTATGTAACATAAAGACTCCAGCTATGTAACATAAAGACTCCAGCTATGTAACATAAAGACTCCAGCTATGTAACATAAAGACTCCAGCTATGTAACATAAAGACTCCAGCTATGTAACATAAAGACTCCAGCTATGTAACATAAAGACTCCAGCTATGTAACATAAAGACTCCAGCTATGTAACATAAAGACTCCAGCTATGTAACATAATGACTCCAGCTATGTAACATAAAGACTCCAGCTATGTAACATAAAGACTCCAGCTATGTAACATAGAGACTCGAGCTATGTAACATAAAGACTCCAGCTATGTAACATAAAGACTCCAGTTATGTAACATAACACTCGTGAGATTCTAATGTGATATGAAGGCGGAGAGTCGATACTCGTCAGCTTCGCCAGGTGTCGTGATCTCTGCGGAGCAGGACTCGGAGCCATTTTGGTCTGTGGGACCATCTGTGCTACGCCCACCTGTGCCACGCTGACCAGTGCCACGCTGACCTGTGCCATACTGACCTGTGCCACGCTGACCTGTGCCATACTAACCTGCACCGAGCCCCCACTCCCCCGTGAACCACGCCCATGTGTGCCGAGTCACGAATCTCGCTCTAACTGACAGCTCTAAACTCTTACTGTCGTGGTGAACAGAGCTCCAAGTTGGATTTAATTACTAGGGTGCGCCAAACTTTCAATCAGGCTCTTGTTACTAGGGGTAAGCGGAGAAATCAGGACAGGCTCTTGTTACTAGGGTCAGCAGAGCGTTCAGGTGAGGCTCTTGTTACTGGGGTAAGCCGAGAGCCTTCAATTATGGTCTTACTGGATTATGGATTAAAAATGCGCACTTCTCGCTGTTTTGGGGCCGTGAGTGGAAGTTGTATTGAGATAAGTTGCATGACCAGCGAAGTGCAGGAAGGAAGTGGTGGAGGGTGAGACGAAGAAGGAAGACAGAGGGTAACGTAGAAAGGAAAGAGGGAACGGGAGAGGGTGGAAATGGAGGAACAGGAATAGAAACAGCAGTTTGTAACTGGAAGAGAAAATGGAGAAATAAACGAAGACAAGTGAGAGAAAGAAAATTACAATTGTCAATAATAAATAAAAGAAAGCAAAGCCCTAATAAGGTAATGAGATGAAAGGAAAAGGGAGCAACAGGTGAAATACGAGCCAAAAATAAATAGCAAAGTAGGGAATTACTATACAAATAATATGTGTATATATATATATATATATATATATATATATATATATATATATATATATATATATATATATATATATATATATATATATATATATATATATATATGTCGTACCTAGTAGGCAGAACGCACTTCTCAGCCTACTATGCAAGGCCCGATTTGCCTAATAAGTCAAGTTTTCATGAATTAATTGTTTTTTGTCTACCTAACCTACCTAACCTAACCTAACCTAACTTTTTCAGCTACCTAACCTATAAAGATAGGTTAGGTTAGGTTAGGTAGGGTTGGTTAGGTTCGGTCAAATATCTACGTTAATTTCAACTCCAATAAAAATAAATTGACCTTAAACATAATGAAATGGGTAGCTTTATCATTTCATAAGAAAAAAATTAGAGAAAATATATTAATTCAGGAAAACTTGGCTTATTAGGCAAATCGGGCCTTGCATAGTAGGCCGAAAAGTGCATTCTGGCTACTAGGTACGACATATATATATATATATATATGTCGTACCTAGTAGCCAGAACTCACTTTTTGGCCTACTATTCAAGGCCCGATTTGCCTAATAAGCCAAGTTTTCCTGAATTAATATATTTTTTCTAATTTTTTTCTTATGAAATGATAAAGCTACCCATTTCATTATGTATGAGGTCAATTTTTTTTTATTGGAGTTAAAATTAACGTAGATATATGACCGAACCTAACCAACCCTACCTAACCTAACCTAACCTATCTTCAGAGGTTAGGTTTGGTTAGGTAGCCGAAAAAGTTAGCTTAGGTTAGGTTAGGTAGGTTAGGTAGTCGAAAAACAATTAATTTATGAAAACTTGGCTCATTAGGCAAATCGGTCCTTGCATAGTAGGCTCAGAAGTGCGTTCTGGCTACTAGGTACGACATATATATATATATATATATATATATATATATATATATATATATATATATATATATATATATATATATATATATATATATTTTTTTTTTTTTTAAACCTAGAAGGGGTACCACCTCTGGTGCAAGTGTAGGGACCCATAGCCTCGGAGAAGAAAATAAAGAGTACTCAGAGAAGACCTTGTGGATCCTCACTGAACACTTTGATATTTTCTTCTCCTACCACCCCTATTCTTTTGTTAAGTGTGTATATTTATCTAACTTTATTTGAAAATGTCATTACACAAAAAAAGTTACAATATTGATTACATGCAGGGTACAAGGCTGCTTGTCACAAGTTGAACAGCTCCTCCAGCTCCTCAGATGGCGGTCAGGAACCGTGGATGCAGTGAGCATTTCCTCTCTGGATTGCCACACTAAGGCGCTGAAAAAGAAAACTTGCAGCTCTAGGGTCTCTAATTGTTTCGATTAGCTTAGACCCCAACTCCTTCAAAAAGCTAGCAGCACTTTTACCCTAGGCACCAAGTGTCTCTGAGGCAATGGGGACAAAATTGTAGTGGTGGTCAAGGTCTCTGTATTTACGTGACTTGGCCGCTTCCCGGTGATTGGCAGCTCCTCCTGCTTGTGTAGCACTGAAGTCAACATAGGTATTGGCTAAAGTTGAAACGCATGTGTAGTCCCACACCAACTGTCTACCATTCTTCCAGGGGTTCACCGTAATTCCGTCTGGGCGACCGACAGGCTCATCAGAGTTGCGGGACATTAGGTAACGGGGCTCTCTCTCTGCTGGACAACCGGCTGTGGTAAGGCTTCTCTTAATAATGTCATTAACCTCGCCGTGTCTTGCATGCCATCCTCCCGTCCTTTGGCAAAGAAGGCCATGCCGTCCATATCTGTCGGCCTCTGCCTCGCCGCAAATACACCTGTATTCGGTGTGGATTGGGGCAGCTAGGCGGAGAGCCACGGCAATTCGGAGGGCCTGCGGTGTGAGACGGGTGCCGGTTGCTGACATTGGGGTTGCTAATGGGAAATCACCTGCATGGGGAGCTGCTACAGCTCTAAGTCGGGCAGTGTCATGTGGTTTGCAGCTTCTTGGTCGGCAATGGGGCGATCCCAGCTGGATTGCTTATGGGCTTCAGAAGGCGGTGGTTGGGGTGCTGGTCCTGCGAGAGAGACCCATTTGGTTGTGCAGTCTGTGAAGCTGGGATCATGTAGCCTGTTGAACTAGGGGCTCAGGTAGGATTTTCTTCACCAAGCTGTCAGACCCCACTGAAGAGGACAGGAACGCTGGTACAGCAATTTGTGTTGCTGTGTGCACGCCAAGGCCCCCGAGTCTGTCAGGAAGGGAGGCCTGTTTCCACTGTGAGTCGCTGAGGGAAAGATTGAGGGCTTTTTCTAGTGTTGATTTCAGCAAGCTGTCATACTCTTCTAATTTAATATTGTTGAAAGATGGCGAACATCTTAGAAAGTCTGGAAAGATGGCGAACATCTTAGATATATATATATATATATATATATATATATATATATATATATGTATCGGGATAAGTAACTATCACAACCTCCCAAAATAGCTGATGCAAAAGCGAAAAATGAAAGAAGTAAAAGACAAAGTCGTCCACTATTGGTTCCTGGTGTGTGGATCGAGCCAATCAGCGCCCGGCGGGCGTCAGGACTAGCTGAACAGGCAAAATTGGAAGGCCAAGGTGGCCAGAATACGCAAAATGTCTCTGTATTATGGGTCTTCGTCGTCCGAGACTTGCCCCTGCTCCCTCCCTCCCTCCCTCCCTCCCTCCCTCCCTCTCTCTCTCTCTCTCTCTCTCTCTCTCTCTCTCTCTCTCTCTCTCTCTCTCTCTCTCTCTCTCTCTCTCTCTCTCTCTCTCTCTCTCCCTCTCTCTCTCTCTCTCTCTCTCTTTAACTCTCACTCGGTCTCTCTCGTTTGTGGACATTCGGTGGGATATCAACCCCCAGATCTTTCTCTCTATTTGTCTCTTCCAGGATTTCACCTCCCAGATGGTACCTTGTGTTCAGGCTCCGGCACTCTTCGCCTAATTGCATTACTTTACACTTTCCTAAGTTAAACTTTAATAGACATTTTATAGACATTTCCTCCAGTTTGTCCAGGTCGTCCTGTAGTCTCTGTCAATCTTCATCTGTTTTGATTCTTCCCATAATTTTTGCATCATCCGCAAACATTGAGAGGAATAAGTTTATACCTTCTGGAAGATCGTTTAGATATATCAGAAACAGGATGGGTCCAAGTACAGAGCCCAGTGGGACTTCGCTGGTCACATCTCGCCACTCTGATATCCCCTCCTTTTACAGTTACTCTCTGTTTCCTATTGCTTAGATACTCCCTTACCAACTGGAGCATCTTTTGTAACTGGCTTTTATTGGTACTGTATTAAAGGATTTCTGATGGTCCAAGAAAATGCAGTCTGCCCACCATTCTCTTTCCTGCCTAATTTTTGTCGCTTAGTCATAGAATTCTATTATGCCTGTAAGCCACGACTTACCATCCGATTTAGGATTTACAAGATTTACAGGCACGATTTACAAGGAAGGAGGAGAGAGAGAGAGACAGAGAGGGAGGGGAGAGGGGGAATACAGAGAGATACAAACAAAAATGGTAAGATAATCATCAGGCGAAAGCGCTAAGCCAGTACAAAAGCCAGTTTGTTCCCGTTCAAACAAACGAGAACACGCATCGCACTACAAACACGGAACACAAAACTCTGAGAGCAAACACAGGTAGATGCAAAAATGTGGAGGCAACACAGACATTAAAGACGAGTTACAGGAGAGAATAAAAGTCAGAAAAAAAAAAAACTGGAATATTTGTCTCAGAGTGAGGGAGAGAATGAGACAATAGAAGGAGTGGGTAGAAGAGTGAGAATGAGGGTGAGAGGATAAAAATGAGAGTAAGAGGAATGTATAGAGTGAGAGGGAGAGTGGGAAGAATGGGGTGACTGAAAGGGATTGATGGTGGTAAAGTGAAAAGAAGAGACTGAGTGGGAAAGCGGCTATGATGTGTGGAAAGGATTGGGAGGATGAAAAGGAATTAAAAAGGTTTAAATTAAGAATAAAATATGAAGCAAGGGGATTGATAGAAAATATAAAAAAGGAGCAATAATAAACAGGTTAAAAGATATAAAAGTAACATACATACAGAGAGAGAGAGAGAGAGAGAGAGAGAGAGAGAGAGAGAGAGAGAGAGAGAGAGAGAGAGAGAGAGAGATAGATAGATAGAGAGGGAAAGAGAGAGAGAGAGAGAGAGAGAGAGAGAGAGAGAGAGAGAGAGAGAGAGAGAGAGAGAGAGAGAGAGAGAGAGAGAGAGAGAGAGAGAGAGAGAGAGAGAGAGAGAGAGAGTTCATAGATAAAATTGACACACTGGGAATGAAGTTTCAATATTCAGTGACCATGAAAAGCCAGGGGCTTTCCATAATTCATAAGGCAGCAAGGAAATTTATAGCCCTACGGCTCATCTGATACCTTCTTGACAGCAAGGGTTGCAAAACTTTGGAGGAAGCACAAGTTTGCTCCCATCTTGAGTATGCACCCCTTTTCTGGATTGCCTTCCCTTCATCATTTAATAAAGTTTTTGACAAATTGAGGAATGGGAGAAGGCGCGCAGCTCTAGTCTTGATCAAGTCTAATTGGCCTGGTCTGAACATCACAGCCTTCAGCACCCTCGAGATGTTAGTGAACTTACTGCTATGCAGATGGCCAACATTCTCAAAGTTCCGCACCTGGCCCAAGTTCGTGGACAGCCAGTAGTTGGCACCTATAACACTAGGCTCTCAGCCATCAACAGTCTCCGGATGGAAATGCCTCTCTCAAGAACATCACTCCATCAGTGATTCTTAGGTTGACTCTCATCTGGAACTTGTTCGTTCATCACGTTCATACACGGGAGATCAGGTCAACCGATCAAATGAAGGCTCTGGCACACAGATGGCCACTGGCTCATCCTGTTCCTTGTATGATTGTTTCTTAGATTTAAATAAAGTTTATTCCTAGTTATTCAAATAATATTATCATGAAATAAATGTGTAAAGGAGTAGGTTTCAGATGAGTTGAGGTTGGATAATAGCCCTTGCTTACAGTTTCGCTGGGAACCTCAGTATCAGCCCTAATGAACCCCAGTTTTCGTTAAGAAAAAAATAGGAACGAGAGAGAAAATAGCGACACCGAGAAGAATTGAGACACGATCAACAAATAAAAAAAAACTCACCCACTCCTCTGGACCCGCTTTACAAACTAGCAAAATAACTTGCTACAATTCTCAAACTTGGAGACTTTATGCAACTCGCTTCGACTCTATAACTAGCGGCCGCGTCCCGCCCCAATCCATGTACAGAACGGCTGTTATACGGTCGTTTCTGAGTAGGAGACGGGAAGGAGGACCACCGGAGTCCGTATTAGAGAAAGTTTTTCCAATCGAGGCTCTCCTATATTGGATTACGAGCAAGAATTCCGGAGCTGGTCAGTTACCTCTTCATCAATTAGGAGCCGAGATTGACGTTTGTATCACGGTAGGATATTGTGTTGTTGTAGTTACTAGTTCTGACTGTAGAAGGGAGCTATTAGCTCTTGGATCCCACCTTTCTAGACTCCAGTTGTTTAAAGCAATGAATCTTGTCCTATTTCTCAAACCATATCTACTTTTAAAATTATGAATAGTACAGTTTGTCTCTACAATCTGCTCCTTTAGTCCATTCCATTTTCCCACTATTATGCTAAATGAAAACTTACTACCATTTCTATGACTTATCTGAGTTTTCAGCTTCCACCCATGTTCTCTTGCTCTGTTGGTATTCATTGTGAACATTTTGCCTATTTTCACTGTGTGTGTGTGTGTGTGTGTGTGTGTGTGTGTGTGTGTGTGTGTGTGTGTGTGTATGTGTGTATGTGTGTGTGTATACAATCACCTAGTTGCACTCACCTAGTTGTGCCCGCGGGGGTTGAGCTCTGGCTCTTTGGGCCCCGCCTCTCAACTGTCAATTAATTTCCCCCCCCCCCCCCTCCAGGAAGCAGCCCGTAACAGCTGTCTAACTCTCAGGTACCTATTTACTACTAGGTAACAGGGCATGAAGGTGAATGAAACACAGCCCCATTTGTTTCCTCCTCCGGGGATCGAACCCGGAACCCTAAGACTATTCATAGTTGACAGAGCTTCAACCTCACACATTGGGGGTCCAGGGTTCGAGACCCTTACAGCGCAGGTAAATGGAATATTTATTTCCATGGAAATGTGGATGACAATTTATATGTTTGGGAGTTGTTTGGAATTAGTGTCTCTTAACACTCGCATAAACGTTTTGAATTTCTGTAACATTACACATATGTCAATGACTGGCTTGGACCAACACATTTTGCATTTATTAAAAATGCTGACATTTCTACGGTATATACAGGACGGTTGAAATGTATTTAGAGAACGGTTCATGTTGCCATGGAAAATGGGATCGTAATTTCCAGCAGCACTCATGCAGTGGGCATCAGTAAACAGCGGAGGCTCGTATCCCCGCGCACACAGAGCAGATGACTGTGTGTCAACATTACCATGCTAATTCCCAGTCATTTGTCACGAGGACCCAGATTGCTGTACAACCTAGGCAGTCATTTTTCACAACGGCTCTCCTGCACCTAACAGCATATCCCCCCTCCCTTGCTCTCTCTCCTTCTCCTCCTCCCCCTCCTCCTTCTTTCTGTTTATCTGTGCCTCTCCCTTTCTCTCTCTCCTGTTATGCTTTCCCACCCTCCTGTCCGTCCGCCCCCCTCTCTCTCTCTCTCTCTCTCTCTCTCTCTCTCTCTCTCTCTCTCTCTCTCTCTCTCTCTCTCTCTCTCTCTCTCTCTCTCTCTCTCTCTCTCTCTCTCAGGATGGTTGATAACAAACGAGGTCATTCTCGTATCATAATGCTCTACTTCTCTTGACTCTGCCAGGTTGTCGCCATTTTAATTGTTTCTGAACGTAATGTTAATTAAAACTGAAACTGTAATTAGCACTGTTATTTAAACTGCTGAATACATACATATATATATATGTATATATATATATATATATATATATATATATATATATATATATATATATATATATATATATATATATACATATATATATATATCTATATATATATATATATATATATATATATATATATATATATATATGTGTATATATATATATATATATATATATATATATATATATATATATATATATATATATATATATTGAATATGATTACATATTCTGTATTGATTATTTTCTTGTTTAGGGTTTCTATCCTTATGACTGGTGCTCTTGCATCTTGGTTTAATTGGAAGAGGATTTCTCCAAAAGTCATCTTCGTTTGAGGTGAAGAAGAAGAAATAAATAACTGTAGAATGTATTACACCTATTATAAATTTACACAACGTTTCGAACGAACATGGTTCATTCTCAAGTGATGGGACAGTACAGGGCATATTGGATTTATACCATTAGGGAGGTCAGGTGCAGAGAAATAGAAGTGGGTGAAGAGTAAGGCGTAAAAGTAAGAAGAAAAAGGCGATAAAGGGGTGTCAACGAAGCACATTCAAAGATTAATCAGGAGTAGTGGGCGTGGCATGTTGAGCAGTGTCTTCTATGTTGGCATATATTATATATATATATATAATATATATATATATATATATATATATTAAATGCATGAGTGGGAAGGAATCTCTGAAATTGTCCTTTATCACAACATAGAGATGATAAAACATTCACAGACCCGACAGGAAAATGCCCCCCAACCCACCCAAGTCAAAAGAAAGAGCGTAACTGACATAGTTTAATTAAAGCGAAGACGAGGAGAGTGGAAACCAAGCAATGACATGCCGGTAAATATTACCATTTCGAGTTGAATTGAGATATAAAACATTAAGAAAGACATTAATATTATCCAGTGGTCGTTCACAGATCTTCCAGCGGGTTGTGAGATGTCTTCACGAGGATTAACGTGAAGAAGAAGATGAATATAAATCACAATATCATGGCTATAGAACTCATAGAGCCGAAAGGTAAAATAAATTGAGGAGAATGCAACACAGGAGAGAGAGGTTAGGTGCTAAATCGTTAACTTCGTCCCAAAGTTCTATTCATTTCTCACTCTCTCTCTCTCTCATTTTGCCTTTCATTTTCAACCTAATTATGAATCAGGACTTAACGAAACGCGGTTCTATTCTCGGTTCTAACGGGAGAAATTTGTGCATATGATTTGAGTCACACAAACAAATTCATGTATACGTACACATATGAAGGCATAATTCGGCAAGTGTAGACAATAAGAGACAGCTGTAATACTGTAGTCCACTTGCAATATAATTCAACTCCTCTCTGGAAATGGGAGAGCCATTGAGGCAGTTGGAAAATATTTTCATTTTCACCAGACCACACACTAGAAGGTGAAGGGACGACGACGTTTTGGTCCGTCCTGGACCATTCTCAAGTCGATTGTACTCGACTTCACAATCGACTTGAGAATGGTCCAGGACGGACCGAAACGTCGTCGTCCCTTTACCTTGTAGTGTGTTGTCTGGTCAACATACTTCAGCCACGGTATTGTCGCCTGCATAGTTAGTGTCATACTAACATACATAAGAGGGGAACCAAGCCTCGTTTAACTACAGCCAGGTTTCTGTAACAAACATTCCTTCTAAGGTGCAAATAAGAGAGATACGAAATTGTCTTGTAGAACACTCAGAACAGCTCAACATTGTCTTCAAATACCTGCACAGACTTAAAGAAGGAAAATCCTACTTAATAAACTAATTTGAAATCTAAAATAAGCTGGCAGGAAACGAATAGGTAAGAGAGAATGATTGACGCATATTCTTCGACTTGTGGAAAGCCTTAAGACATAATCCCACACAAGAGATTTTTCTTAAATTAGAAAACCACGTTTGTTTATCTGGAGGAGTACTTAAGTGGGCGAGGGAGTACTTTATAGGAAAGATGTAAAAGCTTACAGAGAGAACATAAACATCAAAGAGGAGCGAAGTTATTTGTCGAGTACCTCATGTGTCTGTGAAAGGAACTATCCAATTTCGGGACGCACGCAACGACGTGACAAAGGACAGGTAACGTAAGGTGAGGTAGGGTAAGGAAATGATCAGTAAAAAGCTTTACGATAATATAAATAAGGTAACTGCATTATTTCAGATAAAGCAAAACTAGTGAGAAAAGTCAAAACACATAGGAATTAAGATATCCTGATAACCAATTTTAACACTTCAGATGTATTAGGAAAAATGGCTGCTGTACTTTAACCCATGCAAATGTAAGGTTATGACGATAGCATCAGGAGTGAAAAGACCTTCACAACTATTTAAAACGAAAGGGAAACAGATTCTTGCTTCATAAATTGAGAAAGAACGGGGAAAAAAGATAATTCGAAATTTACTGTCAGAGGGAAACACTCACAGAATATCATCAGTGACATATGCCAAACGGATTAACGTCTGTGCACTCTTAACAAAATTGGACAAATGAGCCCCTCCATTCAACGGGGAAGGCACACACAGAAAACTGGAAAATGGTCAAATATCTGCAAGCAGACTTGCGTCTAATCTGAGGAGCCAGAGCTAACAGGAAAGACGGAAAAACTGGCCCTCACTACATTTGAGGAGAAATAGGAGAGACATATTAAAGACATACGAGATTCTGAGGTGAATTAACAATAACCATTTCTTTTTTAAAAGGATTAGAAAATCAGAGTGAGAGCATTAGCCAACAGTAATAATGTTGAGGACACATGCAAACATGAACCTAGCCGAGTTCTCTCTAGTCTTATTTTCTGTATATTTTTCCTGATTTTTTCTTACTATACATATGAATAAAATGATCAATATGCTCCCGTGTCGCCATGATATCCACATTTAGTGAGCATTTGGCAATATAAGTCCCGTGCTCGGAATAATTTTGTATTACCAATATACATCTAACATACATTTTTATTTATATATTAACTTGTGTTCTTTAATTTATATGTTCTTAAACAAATTGTTTTGTTATTACACAAATAAATATCCTCAATGTGTTTAAATATTATTTATTATTTATTTCAACATTATGGGATCAGGTTTTTAAACAACGAAGCTATCGCAAAGAGGAATTTTACATAATAATTTTTTAACACATGGGGATCGAACTCTTATCAAACTGCTCATTTTCCTGCCACTAAACAGCAGACAAAAATCGACATTTCTCTAACTGCAAAGAGAAAATGACATGTATAGACGATATTAACAATAATAAAGCAATCAATAATAATAAGTATCACAGCAAATTATTTCCAATAAAGGCCACCACTGTAACGGGGGGTGGGGAATAGCTCTATCTTGTCCATTATTCCACCCCCCCAGTTAACTAACGAGGCCGGGGGAAACAGCTCTCTCTAGTCCGTTATCCCGTCCCCAGTTAGCTAACTATTCTAAAGCACTCCCAGAGTTCCTAAGGCAACCTCTCTCGTTCAACACCTTGTAACCTAGGTATTTGACTACCTAGGTGCTAAGACTACAAGGCGCCGTCACTTGATCAGCTACCCGAAACTCTAGAGAGAACTCTAGAATACATAATCATTGCCACAAACGTATAAGTGAAAACGAAAGGAAAGAAATGAATAGTGAAGTAATTAGTGAGGGTTTGGGGTGAGAGGCAGAGGTGGGAGGAGCGAGAAGGGTCATTAGTTGAAAGTGAGAGTTTAGAGAAGGGTGGAGGGAGAGGTGTAGATAGGTAGAAGTAGAAGAGTAGATAGTAGAAGTAGAAGAGTAGATAGTAGAAGACGAAATGCTGCCACCATCCATTCATGATCATTACATACAAGACAAGGAATGGAACTTGCCTGCATCACAAAATTCTCAAAAGATGTTATCATGAGTTCATTATTAGTATGTTCCCTCTGTACCATGTATCAACTCCAAACATGTACTCATTTATATCATGAATCTAGTAACCACCGAGGCTTTCTCAAATCCTCAACTCAAAGCTCTAGGGCACAAAGTTAAACACAATTTAAATAATAAATTCATAATTATATTTCACATGAAGTATCATAATATAAGCAATCCAATTCAAATGTTAAAGAGAGTCATCATCCAAGAATTCGAGAACCCTACAACTTGACTGCCCCTGATCGTCACACAACATATGTAAACACGACCAAGTCACCTCACTGTTCACTCACCGAGGACGGAGTCTAAGTTGAATAGAGAGGGGGGTGGGGTCTGTAGCTTGACAGAGACTGTCTCGCCCTGCCGGCCGACAGCCTCCCTGATAGGGCTGTCTTCTCTCTGCTCTCCTGGCTCGTCTGCTGCTCTGTCTGTTAATGCTCTCTGGTGGATAGCTCTCCGAGTTTATATTGGGGAACCTAGTAGCTAACTCCGCCCACAAGTAGATAGCCTCCGGCACTACCAAGCCACTCCTTAAACGTCGGCATGTTTGAAGGCTACCCGGCTCCAATTATACGCTTAGCGGAAGCAAGGTGAAATTATCATGATCTGACCTCAGGTCACTTGGGGTCATTAACGGTTAGAGGTGTGAGATCTCAGGCAGACAACTGGCGCCTCTCCGATCCTTGTCTGTGACTCATGTACTCTATGTATGTATTAACCTAAACCAAACACTTTTACAGTGTTACATCTCCCCTTCTCCCCGAAAATAAAGTTTTTGCAACACTGCTAAAGCAAGCTAGCTGTGTGCGACAACTTTATTAACGAAAAGAATACATCCTAGCTAAACAAATATACATCATCCTATTCTAAAAAATGAAATATGTAGACAGACGTCCATTGTCTCTGGCTGGGCGACGTCACTGCTTGGTCTTGTAGATAATCCTGCACCACATTTCTTCAACACAACTGCCTCCGTCGCTTCTCCGTCGTTAACGCACAACAACACTTGGTCAACCCGAAAGCCGTTACTACTTGAACTGCGCACAGGACCGTGGAATTCGGTTGTCCCAGCTGATCTGTAATTGGCCCTACGTCAGTCACCATGAGAGACGTATATTGGGGTTCTTCACAGCTATAGGGACTACAAGTTTCGAGACCTTCATATAGTTGCCAACAGTAGAAATCCCATCCTACTCTTCTTCCTCCCTGTTGCTCCAGCACGCCTCCTTCAGAGAGCTACTTCTGACAGCCACATCAAGTCCGCACGATACAGGAAGAATCATTCAACAGAGCAACATGCTTGCAGGAGGGGCGGCCAGTTAAGGCAAACGATCCTGTCTTGCAATTACGCTCCATGCAATGATGCTGACACCAGCAAGGAACACGAGGCATCGTGTCTCACTCAGCTTGTCTTATCTTCTTCTTCTTTCTTCTCTCTTCTTTCTTCTCTCTTCCTCCTCCCATGGGTCTTAGACAAGCGACCTGGGGTCCATTGGGGGTCTGTCCGTCCTGGGGTCCATCCTGGGTAGACCGATGTTGGTGGGACAGACTGGAGTCGTTGTTGCTCCTCTTCCATCATTACTGGGTCGTCTGGGGTCGTCAGCAGAACGACCTGGGGTCCACTGGGTAGACCAATGTTGACTGACCGAGAGGGCTGCATCTTGGGGTCCCCTGGGGTGGTGATGGTGGTGGAGCCATGACCTCCAGGTAGTGGGCTGGTCGTGGTGGTGGTGATTAACGCCCGTGAGTGTGGTACACAGCAGCCGTCTCCCTCTTTTGTATGTGCGTCTCTCCTCTCTTCTGGCTCCCACCTGTGGGTGAACAGAAAGGCGACAATATCGTGCTCCCAAGATATGTTATGTGACCCTGTAGTTTGTATAGGGTTACACAGTCCAGTCATACCGCTCTCCTCCTGGCAACAACTACACTTAAATTTTTAAAATAATCCAATTAACACTGAATGATATTGACTTGGTGGAACATAAGACAGTAACAGAGGAAAGTTAGAGAAGAGAGAATAAGGTCATCACTACCTTTAACTTGTCACACAAAAAAAAATCAACACTAATAGACAAAACACTAGCCTAAACTTAACTGTACCGTTCCTAATCTTAAGTACATAATTAACCATTACTCCCACCCTTAACCTACAGCCACCTACGTGACCCAGAGTGTTTTCCTAGCTTCTCCGCCGGTCAACAACTCAAAACTGTTGCCACCCCCTGTGACCAGACTATCTAACGTCGAGCGTCCCCAACGTGAAGTCTACTGACATACTAAGCCTCCCCCTAGCATGCTGTACAAGACCAGTACACCTCGGGTTATTGCGTTCAAATGGAGTAAAACAGTCGATCGCAATAATCTGAGCAGAACCACACTTAAACTACACCTGCCACTCCCCACTGACCTGGAGACCAGCGGTGGCTGGGTGTCCCCGTGGGACATGCGAGGTCACCTGTCACACTCAGCTGACCTGCACTACCAACACCGCTAAGTTCCCAAATCGCCAAATCTTATTACTAACATAAATCACTACACACGCAAGTTCTGGTGAACATTCCCTGAATACCACAAAACTCACAAAATCACTAAACACAACACCAGAGAATCATCATCTCCTAGCCTGAAAAAACTCGCTAAATCGCGAAAGTAAAACACCTGTCAAGATCTCCCTGATAGCGCTTGAGTGGCAAAAGACACGTGGGACTGAACAATGTTAAAAGAACACCAACTACCTACAACATTGTTCAACACCGCTGCCATCATTGTAACGGGGGGTGGGGGAAATAGCTCTATCTTGTCCATTATTCCACCCCCCAGTTAACTAACGAGGCCGGGGGAAACAGCTCTCTCTAGTCCGTTATCCCGTCCCCAGTTAGCTAACTATTCTAGAGCACCTCCAGAGTTCCTAAGGCAGCTTCTCTCGTTCAACACCTTGTAACCTAGGTATTTGACTACCTAGGTGCTAAGACTACAAGGCGCCGTAACTTGATCAGTTACCCGAAACTCTAGAGAGAACTCTAGAATACCGAAATCATAGCCACAAACGTATAAGAGAAAACGAAAGGAAAGAAATGAATAGTGAAGTAATTAGTGAGGGCTTGGGGGTGAGAGGGAGAGAGGTGGGAGGAGCGAGGAGGGTCATTAGTTGAAAGTGAGAGTTTAGAGAAGGGTGGAGGGAGAGGTGTAGATAGGTAGAAGTAGAAGAGTAGATAGTATAAGTAGAAGAGTAGATAGTAGAAGACGAAATGCTGCCACCATCCATTCATGATCATTACATACAAGACAAGGAATGGAACTTGCCTGCATCACAAAATTCTCAAAAGATGTTATCATGAGTTCATTATTAGTATGTTCCCTCTGTACCATGTATCAACTCCAAACATGTACTCATTTATATCATGAATCTAGTAACCACCGAGGCTTTCTCAAATCCTCAACTCAAAGCTCTAGGGCACAAAGTTAAACACAATTTAAATAATAAATTCATAATTATATTTCACATGAAGTATCATAATATAAGCAATCCAATTCAAATGTTAAAGAGAGTCATCATCCAAGAATTCGAGAACCCTACAACTTGACTGCCCCTGATCGTCACACAACATATGTAAACACGACCAAGTCACCTCACTGTTCACTCACCGAGGACGGAGTCTAAGTTGAATAGAGAGGGGGGTGGGGTCTGTAGCTTGACAGAGACTGTCTCGCCCTGCCGGCCGACAGCCTCCCTGATAGGGCTGTCTTCTCTCTGCTCTCCTGGCTCGTCTGCTGCTCTGTCTGTTAATGCTCTCTGGTGGATAGCTCTCCGAGTTTATATTGGGGAACCTAGTAGCTAACTCCGCCCACAAGTAGATAGCCTCCGGCACTACCAAGCCACTCCTTAAACGTCGGCATGTTTGAAGGCTACCCGGCTCCAATTATACGCTTAGCGGAAGCAAGGTGAAATTATCATGATCTGACCTCAGGTCACTTGGGGTCATTAACGGTTAGAGGTGTGAGATCTCAGGCAGACAACTGGCGCCTCTCCGATCCTTGTCTGTGACTCATGTACTCTATGTATGTATTAACCTAAACCAAACACTTTTACAGTGTTACACCACGTCCCGTTGACAATGTCTCCACACATCACCACTCCCATCCACACAACAGCAGTGAGGCGCAGCTGAAAGCAAACAAGTCCAAAGAAAGCAAACAAGTCCAGACCCGCCTAATATTCCCCTCTCTGTCATTAGTGAATAAAGCCGATTTCTCGTACCATTTTCCCCCCTTCCCACCCCTTGTTGTTTGAACCTTCCCTCCCCGTGTGTATCTCAGGGTCCCCTAAACTAATGGTGAATATATTTCACAAAGGAGACAGTGGAGTTTAGTGGAGACCGTGATGGCTCTTGTCGTTTCCTCTCTCTACTGTGGCTTGTGTGCGAGAGAATGCAAGAGGATGCTGGAGACACATGTGGACGGAGGAGATTATGCAGATGAAAGATGCTGTGACAGGAAGTGGGAGATGAAGCAAATAGATAGATATATATGTGTGCATGTATATTATATATGTGTAATTAAATAGCAAAAGATGCTTTAATGTTTCACATTAAATAAAGAGAAAGATGGTTAGAAAGAATGGAAGCAAGAGAGGGAAACGGATAGAGATAGGAGAAAAAGGACAGATAGCTGACACAAACATAAAGCAAATGAGAAATACAGAAAAACAAAGAATACGGCAGGAAAAATGAGGTGAGTTTTTCCCCATTGAATGAGGGAAGTGGAGAGGGGGGAAAATGAGGGGAAATAAGGAAGTGAAGAAGGGAACCTAGATGAATGAAAGTAAAGTATGTAGAAAAGGGAAGTAAAGTGAGACATAGGGAAATGAAGGAGAATTGCGAGAATGAAATGAGAGAGAACTTGAATGAATGGATAAAATCTGGATGATGAAAGGAGAAGGGAAGGGAAAGGGGGGGGGAGGATAGATAAGGAATGGAAAAGGAGAGGGAGGGAAGAATAACGATTGGAGAAAACGATGGAAGAAACAGGAAGAGATTTCGTAAAGATGGATGAATGGGAGAGAAAGAATAAATGATGGTGGTTCAAGTGATAGGGTTAAGATGATGGGTTCATGATAATGGTGAAGATGGTAGTAGTGATGGTGAAGATAGTGGAATGGTGTTGATGTTGGCAATGATCGTGTTGATGTTGGTAATGTTGGTGAAGATAGTGGTAATGCTGGTGAAAATTGTAGTAATGATGGTGAAGATGGTGGCGAAGATGATGGTAAAGATGGAGAAGATGGTGGCGAAGATGATGGTAAAGATGATGGTAAAGATGGAGAAGATGGTGGTGAAGATGATGGTAAAGATGGAGAAGATGGTAGCGAAGATGATGGTAAAGATGGAGAAGATGGTGGCGAAGATGATGGTAAAGATGGAGAAGATGGTGGCGAAGATGATGGTAAAGATGGAGAAGATTGTAATAATGATGGTGAGGATAGTGCATTTGATGGTAAAGATGGAGAAGATTGTAATAATGATGGTGAGGATAGTGCAGTTGATGGTAAAGATGGAGAAGATTGTAATAATGATGGTGAGGATAGTGCAGTTGATGGTAAAGATGGAGAAGATTGCAATAATGATGGTGAGGATAGTGAAGTTGATGGTAAAGATGGTGGGAATGATGAAGATGAGGGAGGTATGTTTATTTTTTTGGGGGGGGGGGGTAGTCATCTGATCATTCTCCACTACTGCTGATGAGTTCTATCGATTTATTTTGAGTAAATATTTGATGTCCACCGCGCGCAGAAATACGCTTCTCGTACATATGAAAAAAATAAATAATAAAATAATAAATATAATAAATGATAAAATAATAAATATAATAAATGATAAAATAATAAATATAATAAATAATAAAATAATAAATATAATAAATAATAAAATAATAAATATAATAAATAATAAAATAATAAATATAATAAATAATAAAATAATAAATATAATAAATAATAAAATAATAAATATAATAAATAATAAAATAATAAATATAATAAATAATAAAATAATAAATATAATAAATAATAAAATAATAAATATAATAAAATAATAAAATAATAAATATAATAAAATAATAAAATAATAAATATAATAAATAATAAAATAATAAATATAATAAAATAATAAAATAATAAATATAATAAATGATAAAATAATAAATATAATAAATAATAAAATAATAAATATAATAAATAATAAAATAATAAATATAATAAATAATAAAATAATAAAAATAACGGATGCTGAAAGTGGTATTTAAAAAAATAAGCAATAATTCACCCATTTATGTCTGTAGGGATATAGCGCCTTCAGCTCTTGGACCCCGCCTTTCCGTCTGCCGGATGTCTAAATGTAATGATTCCCGACCTATTTTTCTCTATCAAGTCATCTTGGCCAACTACTGAGCATCTCCAAGATGAGTCCTAGACCAGTTGTCTAACTCCTAGGTGGCTACTTATTTTTTTTGCCTAATAGAGTCATCAGGTGAGAAGAAACGTTACCCAAACGCTTCTGTCCTGCCGGTGGGATCGTACCAGTGATCCTCGAGTGAGAGTCGACAACGTAATCTATTAACTGCTGAATACATTTGTGAATGTATTCAGTGAATGAATTCACTCATAGTGAATGAGACCACTACAGATTTTAATTTAATTACTTGATCATTGTTTTCATCAGCTTCCACTATCGTCATAATTTTTTTATATGAATTATAAAATAATTATATGAATACAATTTTAAGAGAGCTTTCTTATTATGATGGTCTGGTGGCTCAGTAGGTAGAGCTGCGGATTGTTGTTTATGTGGTATTCGGTTCGAGGCTCCGATGGTCCCTACCCCGGTTGATAGGCCTATAGTTCAAAAGCAACCCAAGCCCCCCCCCCCATAATGTTCTTCCAAAGTTGAAACTGATATTTTGGGCTCAGAACCCAACAAGGGCTACAGGTGACGCTGTACTTGAGAGACGAGGCTCTCTCTCCCTAACCCACGTTGCGTCATTCCCCATAACGCACTCTGCGTCACTCCCCATAACGCAACACTGCGTCACACCCCATAACACAGGTTTACGTGTAACTTCCACTTACTCAAAACTCGTATCAAGATAAAGGCAATCATCTATATACAATTACCAATATGCAACACTGCAAAATATTGCAATCAAATATCAGCACCCAACACTTCCACACAACATATTCCCCCAAGGAACCCAAATAAAAAATAAATAAAAATAAACATCTAGCAACTCTCTGCTAACAACAAATTGAATTGCCACTTTATCATTTACTTGCCTATTTATTTATCGATTACAATTCCGTAAAGAAACGAACACCGGCCGCAGGCGAAAATACACGATTTCGCGGGTTTCAATAATCTTAGCGAATTTCCGATAAAACGATTTAGGCGTTAACAATACCGGTAAGCGAAACTTAATGCTGGGGGTGTGTGGCATCACCGCTGGTTGGGGGGCCAATTGTCACATTTTTCTTTTTTTTATGGATCTCCCTTGAAGATAGATTTTTGCAGTTTATTTGATTACAAGAATGTGAATGCAAGATTATGGTGATAGGAGAGCGAGAAGGAGAAAGTGAGAGAGATGGAAAGATCTCTCTCTCTCTCTCTCTCTCTCTCTCTCTCTCTCTCTCTCTCTCTCTCTCTCTCTCTCTCTCTCTCTCTCTCTCTCTCTCTCTCTCTCTCTCTCACAAGGACTAGTGTTGCTGCTTGTGTTTCACATTTTTTGCCGAAGTGCCTCTTCGTGCAATAGAAAATCATTGCAAAGCTATTGAGTCACAAAATTCATATGAGAGAGAGAGAGAGAGAGAGAGAGAGAGAGAGAGAGAGAGAGAGAGAGAGAGAGAGAGAGAGAGAGAGAGAGAGAGAGAGAATGGGATGCCTCGAGATAGTAGCATAGTGAATTGATCTACGTTTTCCCCATCTATCTCTTCAATATTCCTTTATTTTTGCAATATTTTTATGTTCTTCTCCTCCCTAAGTTTATCCTTACTTCCTCTGTTCCTCACCCCTCTCCTCTCCTGCCTCTCGCTTCCCACACTCCCACTTGCATGCAATGAAATCTTGAACAACGTGCAACAACAACGGCAAACTATACCCATCCCCATTACTCTCTCTCATGGCAAACAGGAGTTTTACATAAACTTTAAAGGTGATTTAAAACACAAACTCGCTTTTAAAGCACTAAACAAAAACTCAAACATTCCCTCCTTTCAGCAGCGACAGCAAAAACTGGATAACAACTGGCATAGAGAGATGTTTACCTGTGAGAGGGGTGGAAAGGGGTGGAAGGGGTAGAGGGTGAGATGGGTAGATGGGGTAGAGGGTGAGAGGGAGGGGGGTAGAAGGGACAGAGAATGAGTGGGCAGAAAGCAATAGCAGAGGTCGAATGGGGGTAGAAAAGGTAGTTAATGTATACCTAAATTGATTTGTAGTTCTTTCTCTGAGTGTCTCACTAATCCGCGTTTCGGTCCTTAATCCGGCTGCTGCCAACACAACTTAAGAGTGAGAAAACCTCTTTAAACTCTTCTCCATATCTTGTTGTTCTAACCTAACATAGTTTGCAGGATCGAGCGGTTTCTGAGCCCCGATTGTCCAGCCATCTGCCTTTAATAAAACTATATATGTGGGTAGTCTCCTGTAGTCCCTTCTCGCTCGTTTCATTTGCAATTACCTTTCAGTGTTTCTTCACAGCTCATTTGTCTTCCCTGGATTAAATCCATAACTTCTAGCTCTGTTATTGTTGTCCATGCTAAGGAATATATTCTTATATTTTTTCGTCAAAGTCCCTAAGGTTCATAAATGTCACGGTCGGAGCTTTCTCTGGCCTCTCTTCCTGTACAGTGAGGTTCACTTCCTCTCACTGTTCTCATTTTAGAGTGATTTCAGCTCTGGGTCCAGCCTTGCGGTGCGTCCTTGAAGACTCATAATTTTCATTATTATTAATTTTTCAAATGAGGAAGCCATATCGTTGCTACATATCGTCTAAAAATATAATTATTTGGGAGGCAATTTATTTAAATTAGGAATAGTAGTCAGGCAAGTACCGAGTCCTGTGGAATCCCACTTGCCACCTCCCTTAAGCCTTTCAGCTTCTTCTATCAGCCATTTTCCCATATTATTCGCTTTTATTATTTGCTTTCACATTTTCATTTATTCTCATATACCCGGTTATTTCAATTTCTCTCTGGCATCTATTCGCTCATTACTGCTATAATCCCATAGTACACATCTATTGAAAATAATATACATGTATTCAGCAAACGCTATACAACGTGCATTCATTTTGAAAACAAAGATATTCTTTCAGATACTAAAACTTAATTTCTTTACAATCAAGCGAATGTATTATGCCAAGTTCTCTTTTCAGCGCAATACTCTATGGAATATAAACAAAGCCCACAAACAAAACAATACGAAATCAAACTGTTTGGTTATTGTTTTCCGCTGAATTAAATAGCAGCTAAAAAAAAACGAGTTGCATTGACTGCGAACTCATCACTCTTCAGGTCTTAGATTCTGCAAGCATCATCAGAGTGAGGGCTTGGGGGAGGAATGCTGAGGAATGGGTTGATTGAGGTATGCTGAGGAAGGGTGTCGAGGAAGGGAGGCCACTCCACATCATCCGATGACTGAAGACACTCGAGCTCCACTAACAGCCTCCAATAGCCTGACCAGCCAGCAGTATTGAGACACTCGGGCTCAGACACTGTTGACACGACAAACATGCTTGCCCGAGGATATAGACTAAGAGGAGTGTGTGGAGGACGTGTGGTCGCGGTGTGGTGTGGTCGGGAGATGGTGGGTGTGGGAAGACTCGGAGGTGTGATGAGGTGGAGTGGTGGTGGTGGTGATGAGAAGTGGTAGGAGTGTATCTTGTGGGAAAGTGGATAGGGTGAAGAAGGGTGCAGGAATGTGATTGGTGGTGAGGAGGAGAAGGGGTGAAGGAGAAGGGTGTGGTCTTTTTGCTAGGTGTGATAAGGAGGTGGATGTTGTAGGGTCAGTTTCCAGATGTATACACTTGGCGTGTTAGTTATAACTCTCCTGATATTCGAGTTGTGTCGAATTTGCACTTCGACTTGTGAATAGAGGCAGCTTCCAGGACTACTTCCACTTGTTCCCCCCCATTATAGAGTATGAGTATATTTTCATGATTTTTCGACTCATCTGCGTTTCCAGCTTCTATTGTCCTTATGTCCAAATATATCTTAATTTAAGGAGGTGAGGGAAGAGATGGTAGGACAAAGAGGCGAGTTAACGGTAATTCGCTACTCACACCTTTTTAATAGATACGTGAGATTTTGCTCGAGTGTCTGATCTATGAAGTTTCCGCTCCAAAAGAGGTCAGTATGAAAGATGGGGAAGTAGCCAATCTCCAAAATCTATTTACATTAAATTTCATACATGTGGTATTGTTATGATTCCGTTTATTGGTGGCACAAGCGTGCTGATTTTAGTGTGCTACATGACCAGCTTTGTGGACGAGGAGAATCAAATTGGCAATGGAATGTCCATAGTCTTGAGTCTGCTGAGCCAGAAGAATGCGCCATACAACTGACCCATATGTCACTCAGGACAGCCAAAGTCTTCCTGGTCTTCTTTTATCGAAAAGATCGTCCATTAGGTCATCAAAGATATTCACAACGTTTAGGAAACAGAGTTTTGAATATGACGTTGTGTGTCAAAATTAACATCAACAAAGCAACCTGTGGTCTATAGTCATAGCATCGACATAGCTGCACATAATGTAAAGTAAAGGGCAATTCAAGTCCATAAGCACGAGGAGTGAAGACATGGAACATGCAGCTCGGTTGCATACTCATTGAGGAAATGCACAAAGAACTACATAAACATTTCCAGTTAGTGGAAAATGCAGGTCCATAAGCATATTCAGTGAGAAAGTGAGCAACATGCGTATACAGTTTCCCACAAAAGTTCTAATCCAGTGCACACAATAGTATTAAATGTTGGGGGATCAGTGAGTATTTCTCCAGATCAGTGGAGAAATACCCACTGATCTGTGGCTCAGAGATGTATTTTTCACCTCTGTTCCCTTGTTCGTCTTCTATCGATGCCAAATACCCCTTGACTGTTCTGTCAGTCATGGTGCGTATATTGTATTTGTGATCATGTTTCCCATTATTTTCTCATATTCCAGCATTGGAATGACGTTACATTGCGATGTCATGCGACCGACATGAACACGTCGGTCTTGACCGACTTGTTCATGTTGCTAAAGACAGTGCCTATGTTTGATCCCTTGAGCGTTAAAGAGTCGAGTAAGATGAAAGAAGTTTTTTTGATCCAATTCCAGGAAATTACAACTTTATGAGGTATCTAAATTGCTGAAATCTGTACAAAAAATTAACACTGAAAATCTCCAAAAATTAAAAAGTTTTATTTAATTGTCTCTGACATTATTAATTAAAGACTGTCAAGCTATAAAACGTCTTCACATATTTTGGAGAATCAGAGTGGCAAAAAAATTACTTTAAAACGCCAATTTTCTACTTATTGCATTAAAAGTATATAACAAAAAAATAAGTACAAATTTAAAGAGGAATACCTCCCTTCTTCTCAAGGTATCGAGAGGTATATCCCACTTTCCAATGCTCTTATAATGAAAGTTTACTTTAGTTCTGAGCTCTGTTCATCTCTAAATCATACTTTCCGGTTGGCCAGAAAGCCATTGTGGTGGCACTATTAAGCCTCCAGCAGGTGACTAGTCAAACACCAAACTGAAGCAGACATGCACCAGGAAGTCCCATCTCGCCCTCAACACTGCGTTACTGAAGACATTTAAATGTCACTTTAAATATTCAGGAGAGATGTTGCAAAGGTTAGTGCTATTAAACATGCATACTGGACTTATCCACCGAAGACTCTCTGCTCTCTCTCTCTCTCTCTCTCTCTCTCTCTCTCTCTCTCTCTCTCTCTCTCTCTCTCTCTCTCTCTCTCTCTCTCTCTCTCTCTCTCTCTCTCTCTCTCTCTCTCTCTCTCTCTCTCTCTCTCTCTCTCTCTCTCTCTCTCTCTCTCTCTCTCTCTCTCTCCCACCCAGTCTCTGTTTCTGTCTCTGCCTAGGTGTACATCGTTATCCATAAAGTGGCTATTAAAATACCTCAGCGGTGAAGAGGGACAGAGGAAACGATTGATTAAACAAAGGAACACATTTTGTATACCCAACAGCTTTGCTCTCCGTGACCCAGTGGTCTCATGTTCTCTAAACCATGAGGTCCCCTGTACTCTAACTGAGGGCCCAGCGCCCAATGTACTCCGGCTGTAATCAGGGAGCTTCTTGTAATCTCGATGTAATTCAAGCTCTTATCTTGTACCGTGGCTCGAGGCTCTGGTATAAGCTGCGAATTTCAATCCTCCCATTACAGTCACAAACACCCATGAGCCTTACACACATACACAAACACCCTTGAGCCTTACATACACAAATACCCCTGAGCCCTACACACATACACAAACACCCCTGAGCCCTACACTCATAAGCGTGCAGACATCAGCTGAGTCTAAGCTTAGTAAACTTACTGGCACAAGTCAAAATAGTATACCACTAGCCTTATTACACAAGGGAATATACGAGGGTGAACGTTAAATAAGGATTAGGGTGAAGGGAGAAAATAAGAAGAGTATAGGTGGAAAGGAGAAGGGTGGGAGAAGTGAATGGAGGTGTTAATATGGCGGAAAAGATATTCGGAAAAGAATCAAAGTAGAATGGATGGGAAATGTAAGGGGCAGACTGTGATGGATGGATTTAACCTAAAGGAAAAGGAGTGGAGGAGATAAGGAGGTAACAAAGAAGGAAGGGAAGGTGTGTAGCAATAGAAGAGATATGTCTATGAAGAAGGAGTACAGACGGGAGAGGGGAAAGGGAGGGGTAAAGTGAGTGAGTGAGGGGAGGGGTAGACAGAGAGGGAGAGAGATGCAAAGGTGTGGAATTAATTTGGAGGAAGTTAGCTGTGGCAAACAAATGACCGATACTACTCTCCGCGGGGAAAAAGATATTTATATATTGTCATTAAAAATAAAAATATAAATATGTCTGGTTGAATAAAAAACAGGTCACAGTTTTCAGGCATTTAATCCATGGATCCAGTTACGAGTCAACTCCCATAAATACGTTTCGCAAATACAAAACAAAAAACCGCATTTATTAGTTCCGGATCAAATAATTTCAATTATAGCATTTCCACGGCCCTTTTTTTTGGTTAAAACAAATAAATAAATAGAGGGCGCATGTGACGATGTGAACGCCATCTGTTGAGCGCACCCAACCCCATTTTCTGTTCCCCTGGTAGAAGGCCTTCTCTGTGTAGTTTCCTTCCTGCTAATCAATTTTACTCCTCAGAAGTGATGTAGGTGGTATCTTTGTCGACAGGAATCAGTTCACCCAGGGACGTCCTGAACTCGAGACGTGTTCTAGTGGAAACAAGTGGCCGAGTCGGTGTACACTGTGATTTGTTTGTGATATGTAATGAAGTATTGGTGATTGGACCGACGTATTCTGGGATGGCCAAGTTGAGTTACGAGATGGAAGTACTGTTCATGTGTGAGGGCTTGTTATAATTGAAGCCTGTGTGGAAGCCTGCCAGTGTGTTGCTGGAGACCTCTGCCAGTGTGTTGCTGTAGACCCCTGCCAGTGTGTTGCTGGAGACCCCTGCCAGTGTGTTGCTAGAGACCTCTGCCAGGGTGTTGCTGGAGACCCCTGCCAGTGTGTTGCTGGAGACCCCTGCCAGTGTGTTGCTGTAGACCCCTGCCAGGGTGTTGCTGGAGACCCCTGCCAGTGTGTTGCTGGAGAACCCTGCCAGTGTGTTGCTGTAGACCCCTGCCAGGGTGTTGCTGGAGACCCCTGCCAGTGTGTTGCTGGAGACCTCTGCCAGTGTGTTGCTGTAGACCCCTGCCAGGGTGTTGCTGTAGACCCCTGCCAGGGTGTTGCTGGAGACCCCTGCCAGTGTGTTGCTGGAGACCCCTGCCAGGGTGTTGCTGTAGACCCCTGCCAGGGTGTTGCTGTAGACCCCTGCCAGGGTGTTGCTGGAGACCCCTGCCAGTGTGTTGCTGGAGACCCCTGCCAGTGTGTTGCTGGAGACCCCTGCCAGTGTGTTGCTGTAGACCCCTGCCAGTGTGTTGCTGGAGACCCCTGCCAGTGTGTTGCTGTTGACCCCTGCCAGTGTGTTGCTGGAGACCCCTGCCAGTGTGTTGCTGGAGACCCCTGCCAGTGTGTTGCTGTAGACCCCTGCCAGTGTGTTGCTGGAGACCCCTGCCAGTGTGTTGCTGTAGACCCCTGCCAGTGTGTTGCTGGAGACCCCTGCCAGTGTGTTGCTGGAGAGTAAAAGTGGTGTTTTGGCACTGTGACAATACTCTGTAAGACTGGCCCATGATTTACTGACAAAGGTGAACTCGCCGGCGTGAAGACCATGGAAGACAGACTCAGGGAGGGAACCTTAAGTGGTGTACGATATTAAATAGAATTGGATTCGCCGGGAAAGAAGACTGCAGAAGTTTTATAGTGTCCTGTGCGAAAGTGACGCCTGTTGTGCTATGTCGTGTACATCTATGTACATATCGAAGTACACTTGGTGATGGTTCTGTTTAGTGTTGTTTACCCCCCACTTCCTGAGATTGATTATTATTATCAGTTCTTAATAACTTAACTATGACTCAGGGTAGGACCGAATAAGAAGAGGCACTAAGGCCCCATATGCTGTTTGATAAGTAAAGTACAGTTTTATGCAGTTTGATAAATACAGCCTCACTTAGCCTGTTACTGGCTAAGTGAGGCTGTAACAGCCTAGATATTCTGCCAATATCTATTCAATGGCTCTTGTCACCCTATTGGTCTGTGTATCTGTTTTTTCCCACTGTTTCTCTCTCTCTCTTGTTTTTGTTAGAAAAGTTGGTAGACGTGTAGATATTTTGTGACTTCTCTTAGAAGGTTGTACTCTGTTCCCAAAGTACGAGTTTAGCGTTACACTATCATTTATACTCTGGGTCACGAATTGCCAATCAGGTCTCCAATTACTGCTGCGTGAATAATTCCGGAATGGTGCCCAGTCAATCCTTCTTAAGTTAACGCAGAACGAGAGTGCATGTGTTGTGTGTATTGTGTGTGGTTGTGGTGTGTGTGTGTGTGTGTGTGTGTGTGTGTGTGTGTGTGTGTGTGTGTGTGTGTGTGTGTGTGTGTGTGTGTGTGTGTTGTGTGTGTGTGTGTGTGTGTGTGTGTGCGTGTGTGTGTGTGTCTGTGTCTGTGTGTGTGACGTGTGTGGTTATATCTGCTTTTTAATCAAATATCTAAGCCAGCTACTTGCCATCAGCCCACAGCAGATGTCAAGCTCCAGGAGAGATCATTTACTGTTAGGTGAAAAACATGAGTCATAAGGTGAAACAAAACGTTGCCCAAATGCTTCGTACAGTCACAGTCGTCGCTTGTGAGTCGATGACAGAGTTCACCCCACCGCAGGCCCTCTACCTCCCCCCTCCCCCTCCTCCCCCCCCCCACCTACGGTCATAAAGTTTAACATAAATTGCTTTAAATACTGTAAACACATCACAATAAGCATCGAGGGGTAACAAACAGGAAATTATTGCCTAATTAATTAATGAGTTTAACGCAAATCCCATTTATGAGTAAAAATAATTATGCGTTATACACACACACACACACACACATATATATATATATATATATATATATATATATATATATATATATATATATATATATATATATATATATATATATATATATATATATATATATATATATCATTTTAAGGCAATGGAGGGACTTGAACCCGCGTTCTGGTGATTCCCAGACACCTGCTTTGCCGTTTCTCTCTCGGGTCGAGACAGAGAGAGAGAAAGAGAGAGGGTGAGAGAAAGGGAGATAGAGAGACAAAGAGATAGAGACCCAAACCAAGACAGCACGTTCTCATAACACTAGGCACTAGAAAGTTTACGTATGCTCTTATACAAGAATATAAGACAAGGCTGGGAAAAAATAAAGTGGAAATGAACAGAGTCGCGTCAACTGGGCTGGAGGAGAGGATGGCTTAATTAGACTTTTCACCTGCTTCAAACACTCAGACACGCACCGCCGACTACAGGACCTCGTAGCTACACCAGGGGACTACAGGATGATGGGTTGGGCTAGACCAGAGGGCCACGCCACCTGGCTAGACCAGAGGGCCACGCCTCTTGGCTAGACCAGAGGCCCACGCCACCTGGCTAGACCAGAGGCCCACGCCTCCTGGCTAGACGTGAGGGCGACGCTTCTTGGCTAGACCAGAGGGCCACGCCTCTTGGCTAAACCAGAGGGCCACACAACCTCCTGGCTAGATCAGAGGGCCACGCCTCCTAGCTAGACCAGAGGGCCACGTCATCTGGGTAGACCAGAGGGTCGTGCCTCCCGGCTAGACCAGAGGGCCACGCCTCTTGGCTAGGCCAGAGGGGTACACCATCTCCTGACTACACCGGGGCACCACAGCACCTGAAGACCTCATCACAAATTTTAAGTATTTTTTTACTTCAGCACAAGGGAAAAGTTCTAGCAGGTTTAATAGTTTCATGGCCACAGCAGCAGCAGTCGGGTACCAAGAGCAGTAGGCCTGCAGTAAAAGCAAGCCTCCTGTATTGGCAGTGGCAGTAGGCCTTCGACAACAGCAGGGGCAATAGACCTTTGTTACAGACCCGTTACATGGGGGGTGGGTAAGAGAATCAAATTGCTTACCGTTCCCCGCCCTCTCTTTCGTTGTTGACATTTCTTTCTCAAACCCTTCAGAAATTTAAAAACAAAACATATGTGTCCCCTTTTTTGTGTGCAATTTTTTGTGTCTCCACAGTCCCAAAAAGTGGGACTGAGACTTCCGTCTACTCTTTCCCTGGTGTCTTTGTCCCTCATACATCCCTCTTTGTTCCTCTCCTCATCCTCCCATGCCTCCATACCCCCATTTTTAAACTTGGAAAGCCCCCGTTCAACCACCTTACATCACCTGACTCTTCAAAATACGCCCCATCCCTTGCAACTCTAAGGAAGTACATGGCTCTCATCTTGTCTACCATTCTATTTCCCACTTATAATCTCCCGTTCCGGTTGCCTCTCACAATCTCTCATTCCATTACGTTCCCCTCATCTCTACCCATTTACCCTTCCTTCATCTCCCCCTCCTGTCATTAAAAAAAAGACCATTACACTTACAACTACTGCGCTCCCAGAGGCCCCACTTCCGTAAGACTCAGACACACTAGCAAAACTTGGGATGCATTACAAGGAGACTTGTAAGTACGGAGTGCTCCAAGTTCCAAGTTTTCCAAGCTGTGAGAGAAAACGTGTCGCTATTAAGTTTCGCCGAGGCCAAGTTGCCAATAGCGAGTCTCAGTTTCATCTCCTACTGCTCCTCTTCCTCCTCCATCTCTGCTTCATCCCCCATTTCCTTTCACTCCTCTTCCCCCATCTACCTCCTTCTCTTCCAGCACTTTCTCCTATTCCTTTCCCTTGCAACAACTCCTCCAGGCAATCTCCACTAGTTTGCGAAACTGCAGTATTTTTCACGCAACAAAGTGCACCTTCGCGTCGCAGTTTCCAAGTCAGTTCGCATAAGACTTCACCACTTCGTTGCTTGAGAGACCCACACCAGCTCTCCTGTTTACGTGCTGCAGCTTAATGTCGCGTCTGTCTGTCCCGGGGGTTTCACGGCTCTGTATATCGGCAGCTCGAAATTTTTCCCCCGGTGAAAACCCGGGAAGAATTACTAAACCAGACATTAAATTCTCATTTTCCACGGATTTTTAGAACCGGATGGGTACGCTTAATAAATACCGCTCAACAGAAAGCCCCTTGGAAGAGACTAAAATTGCGGCAGACTTTGAAAACTGTGGAAAATACTACCCCGAGTATGTTTATCCAAGGTCCGGGAAGAGGGGGTTGGCCCGGAGGGTGGGCCGATTACGGGCCTGGCCGGGCCTGGCCGGGCCGGGCCGGGCAGGGTGGAGGTCCTCGGGTGGGCCGGGTGCTGGCCGGCCTGTCCATTAGGAGCCCACAAAGCCAAAGTCGAGTAATACTTGAAGCTCTTCCTGTTGATATTTTTTGGTTGGTACTCAGACTGAAGTTAGCTCTAAGGTAAATATTTTTTTGGGGAGATCGTGACTTCTTTCTACTCAGGTTTATGGGACGGAGTTACTAAGAGACTTCTCAGGTTGATTGTTAGCGTTAGCGATGGACTTTATTTCCCGGGGGTGGACTGTATATTACCTCGTATGTACAAAAGTGTACACGAGAACAGACGTTCACATATACCCAGAGCGCAATCATTCTTTAAAATAAAGAATATTATACCACATAACAAGGAGTATTTTATCAGTGTACACTCTTGGGTGGAGCATTTAAATTGGTGTTCAATAATCAATTTCTGGCAACATTGCCTAAAGAACCTTGTCTGTATTTCAGGCTGTGGTAATATTACCAATGCTAGAATATCAACATCGAGGGAATATCAAGGACACGTTTTCCTCCTCTGGAAGTAATACAAGAACTTTCCATAAATATTATACCAAAGGAATGAAAATTGCAAACATTTTTCCTTGCAGTCCACGCAGACAGCCACTCAGAAGGGAAGGCCGAAGTGGACCTGTCCTCCTGTTTGCCTCCGAGAACCTCCACATATTGCTTTCCACCAGACTCTGTAAACATTTTTTCGTCACATCCAAGAAATAATACACAGCTATTATCATCTAAAAGGAATTTCAACCAAAATGCTAAACAACGGTTAAGACTGCGATTGAAATTCTAAAATTCACCTTCTTTGATTTTATATTTTTGGTCGGATACAGGGAATGCATCTGTCTGCCACAGGCCGGAAGGCGAGAATGTGTTTGAGTCCTTGCCAGACGCTATTAATCCCACCACATTGACACCGACTTCGCCCAAACACTCGTTCAAATTGTTCCCGTTCAAACACTTTTCTCTCACTCCTTCATACTCCCTCCCCTCTCACCCTTACACCACTCCATATTGACACCGCTGTCACCCACACACTTCTCAATCCTGACACCTCCCTCTCTCCCCTCTCATTCACACTCTCTCGCCTTTATTGTAACTTATTTGGTGTCGGTCTCTTTCTTTTCTCCTTGATGAAAGCTCCATCGTTTACGGAAGCCCACACATTTCTACATCGCCACGAGACCCTCACTTTAACCCGGACAAAAGAGGTCATTATCACCCAGAAAGGAACTTCAGCCTCAAGATGTTGATCAGCATTAAACCCTGTGACAGTCGCTCTTTTTCTTAACAAGAGAGAGAGAGAGAGAGAGAGAGAGAGAGAGAGAGAGAGAGAGAGAGAGAGAGAGAGCCTAGAGGCATGATAAACAAACTGGGGCTGTCCTTCAAGAAGAAATAAGTTATCTACCGAATGGAATAATATCAGCCTAGGATTGATGACGAGACCCTTGATATGTTGGAAGATGATTTGATATTTTTTGTTATTGGTAAAAAAAAACAGACTAAGAAAACCCAACCTATCCTCAAGATCTGATTGTTCATAGCGTAACCGTCTCTGGACAATTCTAACCTGGACGATACAGAGTGAAAAGTATGTTTTTGTACAATACAATTTAGACAAAAGTATCAAACTTCAACAATTGGAATATACAAATGAAGATTATAAAAGGAGGGTAAAACAAAAATCAAAGCCTACAGTAGCTTATTCTAACATAAACTTTTCCTTACATAATCTAATCTAGTCGTCGAGTTAGGCCAAGTTTAGTGGCATGAATCTGAGGTTAAGTTAGGGAGCACAAGCATACGAAGAACAGGAACATCTATCAAGATAGTAATTGAAGAGTTACTATCTACCTAGAGAGAGCATCGCTTCATATCTCTGAAGTAAATCCTTCCAAATGTGCCTTCGAGGACCATAAAGGCATGCAGTAGCATAGTCTGACGGTGGGTTACACAGAACCATCATGAACAACAGAGACATGAACGAGCGAAGCTTATGGACGGATTACACAGAATCTTCAGAAGCGAAAGATTCACAGACGAGCAAAGAAGTGATGCACGTAGATATAAAAAAAGACATCTTGTGTCATAATATACGAGACATTCGAATGTACTTCATTATGACAAACAATGGAGTTGCTGATATTATTTAAATAAAAATTCAAAACATATATATTCTTCTAATGAAAATGTATTGCATTGAAAGTGCTGATTTTAGGGTATCTGGACTCACAAGAAAACAAGTGTACTTAACAGTTGCTAATTAGATGCACTGTTGCAAATATTAAACAACTTTTCTGAAAACACAAATGAGATTCAGTTCTGTCTGGATATTCTCCATTCCTGCATGAAGACGCTTTGTGGATCTGAAGATAATCGTCTAAATGCGCCCTTGTGAACTCGGAACTCATTTGCATGTACAAGTAGGTATTCAGATATTGTCTGGATAGAACAGTGAGAGCTTAGAAGATCGTTCGGACCAGCCCTTGAAAACCTCGAGGCTAACAAGAGGAATCAAAGAGGCATTGAATGTCAAGCTATCCTCCATCCCAAGATTATTTAAAATACTGACTTACGTCGATTTTTATGTCAGCATTTAACTTTAAGTTCTGGCAGGCAACTGACAGCATGAACCTTTCATTTGTTTAATATTTTTTTATATATTATCTTTATTGTGGATTAATATATAGTTAAGACTAGGAAAGATGAGGTAGAGGGTTTTGGGTACGATAATTTCGAAAGTGTTTGCAATACAGAGCCAATGGAGTTGCTGATAGTTGCTAGATAGTAGCTGGAGTTGCAAGGAGAGGAAATGGAACTGTCAGGAGAAAGCGCTAAGCCATTACGAGTACATAGCACTGGGAAGGGGTGAGAATATGGATTTGGGATGGGACGGGGGGAAGGAATGGTGTCCAACCAATTAGACGGTCGGGGATTGAACGCCGACCTGCATGAAGCAAGACCGTCGCTCTACCAATAGTCATGAAACACTACCATGTACGCTAACGAAAATATACAAATCCTGTACACTTTCCCAAGCCCATCCTGCTGAAATGATCCTATTTATAAGAACTATTTGGTCGAAATATGTTATCATATTACAAAATACCAATATGTAGTGATGAACCACCAAAATGTTCACTTCTTGTACTGTTAATTTTATAAAGTCAGGAAAACATAAATTTAAAACCATACATGAAGATTCCAAGGTCTAATATAGCACATACATATGTATTCTGTTAAGCCAAAGGGCGCGCGTATGAGGCCTCTGATAGCTAAGATAAATTAGATTAGGTTCAATATTCATTTTTCTATCGAAAACAAAAAAATCCCATTTGGCCAAATTCAGTAATACACAACGTTAACTTTGACATAGTACATCACTACATATTATTACTATCGACCAAAAAAATTCTTTACCATTTTAGGAGGATGGATTTATTTTTTCCTCGATCAGGGTGGCTAAGTCTATTTATTAAGCAATTCACGAGTTGCGAACATTCGTAACTTAATATTATTATTATTGTAAATAGACATCATCGATGTGTAGTGCTTCCGGGAAATCCTACACTGTTAAATAAGGTGCCAGCTAAACCAGCCACCAATGATGAAAGAAGTATAGAAGTAGACACACGCTTTACGACTCCTGGCACAAAAGCTGGGAGAGAATGAAGCTCGTTTCGAGTCGTGTTTTGATGACAGTTTTGTTGCGCACGAAAGAAAGAAGTGTCACTGATGCCAGGAGGTTTTGGTATGTCCCAATAGATATACCGAGAGTGAGCTCCCTAGGTCTAAATATTTTCCTTGTAATTATTTCACAGCGAGCCTACCAACTTAGTTATCTTGAAAGGACAGACAAAAGCGCAGGCACAGAAAACAACGTAAGTTTACACAGAATCGTTGAACAAACACAAGTGAAGGAATACACACAGACTCCATACACAGTTGAAAGTGTAGATATGATGGAGCTCAGTAGGCTCAGGAACCTGTACACAAGTTGATTGACAGTTGAGAGGAGGGACTTAAGAGTCAGAGCTCAACCCCCGTTAGAACCAGTACAACTAGATGAGTACACAAGAGTAGACACACACACACACACACACACACACACACACACACACACACACACACACACACACACACACACACACACACACACACACACACACACACACAAGCGCATCGTACTAAACAAAATATTAAAGAAACGGCTCCAATTACGTAGGTAAAATAAATTAATGTATTAATAGCTTAAATCCTCACATCACCAACTAATTTTTTCCTACTATGAAAATAAAACGCTCTGACCTTTACTCTATAAAAGCCTATGCTAAAGGCAAAAGACTAAAGAAAACGGCGATTCCCTAACAGCAAACAAGTATCTTTTATGAGCCCAATTTACCAGTGTTTACCGCCAGTCACTCTCTTTGTCACCAGCCATTATTCTCGACCAATGACAACCTGTCTTTATCGATCGTCTTTATTTACGAGTTGCTGGCCGTTCCAGCCGCTGGTGACGTGTGAGGCAGCGACGATGACTAATTTATTCTTGCAGAAGGGGGACGAGGAGAGGGAAGATAGGTAAGTAGAAAAGGAAGCTGCATTGAGGAAAGGGATTGGGGAAAGGAAAGAGAAATAGGAGAAATAGTTGGATGAGGGATTTCAACAACAACATCCAATCCCTCATCTCTCTCTGAGAGAGAGAGAGAGAGAGAGAGAGAGAGAGAGAGAGAGAGAGAGAGAGAGAGAGAGAGAGAGAGAGAGAGAGAGAGAGAGAGAGAGCGAGAGAGACAGAGAGAGAGAGAGAGAGAGAGACAGAGAGAGAGAGAGACAGAGAGAGAGAGAGACAGAGAGAGAGACAGAGAGAGAGAGAGAGAGAGAGAGAGTGTTGGATAAGGAAAAAGAAATAATTGTAAACAGTAGATTGCTTTGTGATGTAAGAGAGACAGTAGATGAGAAATGCAAGGAAATAGGTGTTAGAAAATGGGAAGGAAGGGAAGGGTGGGGATGGAAAAAGGGAAATAAAGGAGTAGCACCTTGACTGTGATGTCGGACTCTAGCATCCCTCAGGTCCTTATACAGATTCACTAAGAGAGGTACTGCTGTTAATGTTAAAGTTAATGTTGATGATGGTGGTGGTGGGGGATGCTGGGGAAGTACAGTAGTGGTAGTAGTGGTGGTGGTGGTAGCATTGGTAGTAATGGTGGTGGCATCACTGGTAGTTATGGTGGTGGCATCACTGGTAGTAGTGGTGGTGGCATCACTGGTAGTAGTGGTGGTGGCAGCACTGGTATTAATAAAGGCGGTGGTTGCAAAAGCCAGACGATAGCGCTCGTGCTGTTGGGAAATGGGGAGATAATAGTGCTGATCGTGATGCCAATAAGGTGTGGCAGTGGAGTTGTCAGCGACTGAGATGTAAATAAAACATAAGTCGTAGTCTTGCTGGTGAACTGATACCAGTGGTCGTGGTGGTGGTGGTCAAGGCAGTAGTGCTGGTGGTACTTGGTGGTGGTACTTGTCTATCGTGGATGGTGGGTACAGAGGCCGAGAAATAGCACTGATGATTGATGATTAGTCAATTATTTTAACTTTCAACCACCTATCCCACAACACAATGAGATGGTGAGCTAGTTGCCAGGAGCAGGAGCTAAGCCTGTGGCTATTACAGCACTTGGAAAGCCCACGAGGACAGATTAAGACCTGAAATATCAGGAAAGTATTAAGGAACTGTGTCTAATCACTTTGATCGTCGTGTATCGAACGCCGCCTCGCCAAAAATCCCGCGTGAAGGCCGTCTGGAACGGAAATCGAAGTTGTTGTGAACTCTTCGTACTCTCTCTCCTTCATCTCTTTCTCTCCCTCCCTTTCTTCCTACTCTCTCCTTCACTTCGTTCCCTCTTCTCCATTTTCCATAGTCTCTCCTCCAAGAGGCAAAAAGACTTGGGTCGTGGACCTCACTTTAATCAATAATTTGATTCTCATTCGGTATTCCAATAACTTTGTACCATCGTTATTGTTCGGTCGATGTAAACGCGATCCGTTCCATCACGCGCACTCAAACTTCCTCGACTCGATTCGTTCCTTTACACTCTAGAACAAACGCAGGTTCTTTGCCATCTTTTTGTTGTTACAAAAAAAAAAAACTCTACGCTTGTAAGAGGAAGTAATGAATGCGATGGTTGGGTTGCTGGTTCTTAAGCCCCACTTTCTAAATTAATGCAATAGCTATTTCATCAAATTTAGAATCCCATATTTGCATTCAAAACTGCGTGTTAAATTACTTTCATCTTGTTATTCTATCATATTCGATGCAATTACAAATCGTAATCAAAAGAACTCTCTTCGACTCATGTGTGTTAAGAGCTTCCATTTATGTTCTTTTACTCTGCGCGTCAAACCAATTGGGCTGGACGGTAGAGCGACGGTCTCGCTTCATGCAGGTCGGTGTTCAATCTCCGACCGTCCTCACGTCTCAAATCCTTATCCCTTCCAAGTGCTATATAGTCGTAATGACTTGGCGCTTTCTCCTGATATTTTCATTCCCTTCCCTCGTTCAGTTCTCTCTCTCACTGAGCTTCGAATCGTCGCATTTGTCAGCTCCCCTTAGAATCTCTCATGTCTTTCCTGCACATTCTCTCCTCTAGTGTGCTGAGATGCGAGCACCGATCTCAATGAGTTGAGACAAGGAGTTGTCTCAGTGAGTTTATCACATTGGGTTGCCACAGGAATCCCAAAAGCGTCTCACGTAGCGAGAAGGCTGCCTCGGGGATCAGTACTCCGTCTGACCTCTTCCTCTTTATGAGCTATATACACTAACTTAATCTACCCCCTCACCCCATCCCACTCACCCCCGCCTTAAAATAAATCAAACACCACACAATATGAATCCAATTCTCCCCATCAAGCTGATCATAAGATAGTTCAGAGGGTTATAGACAGTCTAACACAGTGATCTGAAACTTGAAGAAATGAGTTCTAATGACAAAAATAATAAATACTAATCTAAAATGGCAGGAAAAACCCCCTCCTCTCACTTTCCCTTCCCTTCTTCCCTTCCGCCTCCCATCTATTCACATTTCCCTCCCCTTCCCATCCCTTTACTATTCACCAGTATTTTGTTAGAGTCGACCCACTGTGCCTCTCACTCTCTTTGAATTCAACTCGATAGTCAAATAGTCCTAGAAAATAATGTGAAATATGTATACAGAAATTTAAGGCTCAAAATGTAGAAAACATATGTGCTTTTGACTCAGTCAAACTTTTTAAGTCGCTTGCTTTGAAGATGTTAGTTTACATTGAATTATTTTTGCAGTGACTGCAGTGATGATGCTAGATGGCTCTTGCTGCGAACTTGAAATCTGGCAATTTAATGAGGTATTTTTCTTGTGAAATTTGACTTGGAAACTTTTCCCCTCGACCTTGAAATATCCCACCGGTCTCTAAGCACATAACCTTGACATCCAGATCTTCTTGTCTTATTACAACATATTATTTTCAATTGAGAGTTCTGACCTTTCATCTTCGCTATGTCTTACAAATATGACCTATGGCTGTTGCCTTGACCTCTTGGTGTACATTGACCTTTCACCCCTTGAAGCCTAACACACACGAGCGATGAAATCTGAAGGAGAACTGACCCCTCTCCCGAGGTCTCTCTAAGACGTCTCAAGTCTCCCGAGGTCTCTCTAAGACGTCTCAAGTCTCCCGAGGAGTATTTTACGTGGTGGAAATAAACACCGAGCAGTCAAATAAATTTAAATTTAAACCAGTCCAATAATTCAACACAAATATTAGAGAAAGCAAAAGAGATCAATTAATAAATAATTTATAAGTAGATGAACAGATAAACGGAGAGAGAGAGGAGAGAGCGAGAGAGAGAGAGAGAGAGAGAGAGAGAGAGAGAGAGAGAGAGAGAGAGAGAGAGAGAGAGAGAGAGAGAGAGAGAGAAAGAGAGACAGAAAGCGTCACAGCAATTGAAACTCTTGGTAAATCAGTCAAGTACGAAATGATAACAATGCATATTGTAAACAAAACAGAGTAACAATTACAACACGAGCATAACATTGCTGCATGGTCTCTTTTGTCCTCTTATATGCTCTTTATTCCGCACTCTTTCACAAGTACGCACGTAGACACACACAAAACACACGCATTTCAAAGCGTTATGTGACTAAGAGTACTGATAAGATGAGGCATCACGAAATTAGCTCTCATCCTGTAACTACACTTAGGTAATTACACACACACACACACACACACACACACACACACACACACACACACACACACACACACACACACACACACACACATACACACACACACACACACACACACACACACACACACACACACACACATTCCAACCTTTCTCTATTCTGTCTCTCTCTCTGTCTCTCTCTGTCTCTGTCTCTCTGTCTCTCTCTTTCTCTCTCTCTCTCTCTCCTACAGTATCACACTCACGGGAGGTGCACGCACAAGGGGACACAGGTGGAAGTTGAGTACCCAAATGAGCCACAGAGACCTTAGAAAGAACTTTTTCAGTGTCAGAGTAGTTAGTAAATGGAATGCACTAGGAAGTGATATGGTGGAGGCTGACTCCATACACAGATTCAAAAGCAGATATAACAGAACTCGAGAAGCTCAAGAATCTGTACACCAGGAGACTGACGGTTGAGAGGCGGGACCAAAGAGCCAAAGCTCAACCCCCCCCAAGCAGAACTAGGTGAGTACACACACACCTCGGTTTATCCCGGCCCTAAAGGAGAAAAACAAAAAGCAACAGAAGAATCCATGGTTCAATCAGGAATGTAAGATAGTGGAGCAATTGAGTACAAAAACATAGAGAAACTACATGAATAACAGGGAGCAGGGAGAGATAGGGAGGGTGGGAGCAATAAGAGCAAGGAGAGATACGAGAGGGCCAGGAATAAATACCTCAGAGTAAGGAGAGAAGGAGAGAGACAGTATGAAAATGACATCACGTGTGATGCCAAGACCCAACCAAAACTGATCCACAGTCACATTAGGAGGAAAACACCAGTGAAGAAACAAGTGATGAAACTGAGAAAAGGGGAGAGCAGATATGCTGAGAATGACAAGGAGGTGTGTGAAGAACTCAACTAGAGATTCCAGGAGGTCTTCACAATGGAGCAAGGAGAAGTCCCTGTACCATGAGAGGCGGCGGCAAACCAAACAGCCCTGGAGGAATTTGAGCTCACCAGTGATGAGGTCAAAAGGAATTTATTAGCGCTGAAAGGGACAAAGGCTGTTGGGCCTGACAGAATCTTACAATGGATACTAAAAGAGGGTGCAGAAGGACTAAGTGTGCCACTCTCTATGGTGTATAAAACACACACACGCACACACACACACACACACACACACACACACACACACACACACACACACACACACACACACACACACACACACACACACACACACACACACACACACACACACACACACACAAAGTTGCGATGGCAGTGAACAATAGCATCATAAAGCGAGCCCCGACTTACAGCTGCGACTTGTTTGGGTTCTGTTAGCCGGACGGAAGTGAGTTGGCTTTGGGCCCTGTATGTCTGTATTTGAATTTCTCTGAGCCTCCTAGCTGCCTCCCTCAGCATCCCAGCAGCCCCTCTCAGCACCCAGCAGCCCCTCTCAGCTCCCAGCAACCTCTCTCAGCACCCAGCAGCCTCTCTCAGCACCCAGCAGCCTCTCTCAGCACCCAGCAACCTCTCTCAGCTCCCACATGCCGCTCTCGTACACACGGCTCTCCTCTGCGCACCGCTACATGCTGAACGTCAACAATCCTCTCCTTTTTTGTCCTCCGTCTTTGTTGGAGTGTTAGCTTACCCCAGTCTCTAAACAAGGGGTCATAGGGAATGAAGAGGAGAAGGAGGAGGAGGACGCGTGGTGGAGATTAGGGTGAGTAGTGGAGACCAAGACTTAGGTAAGATAGATGAAGATGTGGAGGAGATAAGATAAGATGAGAGGAAGGAGGGGTCGGGTACATGCGGAGAGGTGGTGGAGATGAAAATTGAGATAATGAGAGGAATATGAGGGAGGAGATAGTCTAAATAGGGGGTGGGAGGAGGGATGGAGAGAATCGTGTAGATGGAGAGATAAAGGAGATGGGAATATGACGAAGGCAGTGTGCGAAAAGTAGTTTCCTTTGAAGGCAAACTGAACACCATTACCACTAAGAAACGGTCCTCCCAGAAGGCGACATTATCCTAACAGCAAAATACTTAAAAGATACGGTGGAATATTTTCGGCAGGACACGCACGTGAAGGAAAGAGCCCTCGAGGAGGCAATTAGCGTTTTAACAGCAACAACATCAGCAATAAAGATAAAAGCACTAAACGACAGCAATCATCATTTGCCGCGAAACGACCCGTGATAACATCGCATAAGTCAGAGTTATTGAAACCGTTCTAAAACACCTTTATTGAAGAAAAAATAATTGCGGTAAATAATATTGCCTTTCTTGCGCTAATCTAAGGACGTAAGCTAGTATATTATTTTACATGGTGATAGTAAGATATCGCCCCCTTGGTTAAAGTTCGTGCTTGTGTTCCAGGATAGCGAAGATGCAGCTTTGCGAAGAGGCATCTTTAAGATGTAGCATCGCGAAGATGCATCACCAAGATGCAACTTCAGAAAGATACCTATACAATTATACGCTCGAGAATGCACCATTGAGAACGCAGCACAATCGAAGGTCGCAGTTTGACAAAGATTCTCACCCGATTCTTAATAATATCGTGAACCTTTACGAGCTGTTAGGGAAAACTTGCTTTGCTTCTGGACGCAAACGTTAGAGACAAAACTAAAATGGAACTTCAGAGAGTTCAAGAAATCTTGTTTATCGCGCCAAATATCGCATAGCAGGAAGCTTGCAAACATTGACAGCATATCCAACCAGGTCGAAAATTCCGAGTAGTTTGCAATCTTGCAAGAAAGTTGCAAAACTGAACATGATTGCAAATCTGAACGAGGTCAAGAGAACACATGATAGCATATTTTACGTGGAAGCAAAACTCCACATGGTAGCAAATATGTAGGATATCACCAATCTGAAGTTGTCTGCATATTTATAAGAGGTCACAAAACAAGGAAAAAAAAAACACAAACTCCAAATTGTAAAACTGGAGCGATCTCCGCTGTCCCTGGAGGCTGAAGGTGACAGTCTGTAGCGACATCCGCGACAGCTGTGGCCGAAAAAATATCGACTGATAAGACGTCAGGTGATAAAAAAATGAAAAAAATAAGATCCTCCTGGAATTTTTCAAGTTTGGCTTTACATTATTTTTCTTCTTGGAATCAGAGAAAGCAGAGAACAGAGTCACAGAAGAAGTAAGCGAGAAGATAGATGAAAAGGAGATAGGGAATATGAAAGAAGTGAGAGAGGAGAGTGTGGGAGAGATAATTGGGGAGAGAAGGTGTGATGAAATACAAAAGAATGAAAAAATGATCGAGGAGGAGCAGGTTGATGTGAGGGTTCGGTTTCAACTGGAAGTGCGTACGAGGTTGGGATTCGGTTCTCGGTCCCGACTTACGAGTATTCTTAGTTTAATGCAATGACTATTTCCATTGGTTTCGTAGAGGATATCTAAATAGGGTGTAGGTTATGTGTGTGTGTGTGTGTGTGTGTGTGTGTGTGTGTGTGTGTGTGTGTGTGTGTGTGTGTGTGTGTGTGTGTGTGTGTGTGTGTGGGTGTATAATTATATTTTCTCAATCCGGGCCATTCTCACATCTATTGTCCCCCTCAAACTCTTTCCCCCTTTTTTCACCCTTAACCCCTCTAACCATTCCTCCCCCTTTTCCTAATCCCTCCTCAACCCCCAACTCCATCTCTCACTTTTCCTCCAAACATGAATTATAAACAGCTTAAAAACTGTTGAAAACTCGTGAAAAAAGCACCATTTCAGACTTTATTCGCTTCGCAATAGGAGCCGGAACTTTGCCTGTCTTTGCCCGACCTGTCTATGACAGTCTTTTACCACCTATGTGTCATCCTGAAATGTTAGGTTACGGCTAGCCCAAAGCATCTGGCCTCCAACTTTAGGACAGACAAACATTATATCATAGAGATAACTTTAGATGAGTTGGTGAAATTTTTCCAATCAATTACCTTCCCCTCTCTGTTATTTATATTTCTCCTCGTCTCCTTGTACTAGCTACCCCCTCTTGGTCTCCTGCTGTTCCTGCTTCCTCTTGCCTCCTGCTCTTCCTCTTCCAGCTTTACTTCCTCCTTTTCTTAAACCCAGTTTCTAACTCTAAGTACAGGAGTGTTCAATGTAAGTTTCATTTCATTTGCCACCCACACGCACACATACAGACCCAAAGGCACACATACACACCCACACGCACACATACACACCAAAACACACACGCGCACTCCTTCCCTCCCACACTCTCGCATATACACAGCTTCCCAGACGCAAACAGCGACATTAAAAGCACGAACATTAACGGCGCCAACTAAAGCGGAAGGAAACGACAACAAGCACCGTGGATGACGTAGAAACGACTGCAGTATTGCCAACGACAGCAGCATGATAGTAGCGACAATACTTGCATTATCATGAGATGGCAGTAACAACAGGGGCTGCGAAGATACAATGGCTTCCTGAGAAACAGTAGATGAAAGCAGACGAAACAGTAGTAATTGTAGTCTCGAGAGCCTGAGCACTGTAGTCGTTGTATGAGCTGGAGCAGAAGTTCGTGCACAATAAGCTCCGTTGGTATGAAAGCAAACGGGAGAAATTATAATCCTGTTATGGATCTCAGCAGTAAAACAAATTGCCTATTATTAACACGCTCACCTCCACAGCAGGATTATGAACCGAGAGGGAAATAGGAACAGTGAGAGAGAATATTAGCAAACACAGCATTATTGATTATAATAAAGTCCCCCCAGAAGCAACAGCAACATACAGCATTATTGATTAGAAGATCGCAACGTAACAGAAGGAATAGAGACAGTTTTATTGATTATAGTGTCAAAAGTTCCAAAGATAACGGAATTGATTAGAACAAGCTCAGCTGCATCATTGAGAGTAGAGATAACATTAATAATGCGGTCTAATATTGCAAGATCAACAGTATTAACAGGATCAGTTAGATAGACACGGAGAAAACAAAAACCAACGGCAACAACAGGAACAGTAAAAACGACTGGTTAGTCAGATGAACTGTAGCAACATGAAAGTGCGACCCCCTCTTGATAAGAGCTGGTTCAAGAGTAAGCATGAGAAATAACAGGAGCACGATCAACGGAAACAACCAACGACAGTCAGTAACAAACAACGGGAACAGCATACAATAATAACGACAACAGAGGTCAGCAGAAACAACATATAGCGAGCGTCCTCATCAGGAGAAACCAGCAACAGAGACAGAGACAAACAAGGCCTCCTGTTAATCAACAGAAGAGAGCCAAGGAAATAGTGAACAGAACCTGCCATTTGGCTCAGTTACTCGTCTGACTGTCGATAAGAATCATTCTGTAATTTATCTTTGGCATAGATGATATTTATTTATGTTACCATATTGGGTACTAGATGGGATACCCCCATAGCCGGTACTCAGGTTACGCCCACATACGCTCCCTATCTCAATACCTCCAACCTTCTCCTCTCTTTAAACACTGCTTTTAATCTCCCTTCTCCCTCGTTTCCACACACAGTCTGCCCCACCGCCCCTCTGGTCTCCCCCCACACTCTCATAGGTTCCAGAAAATGAGAATAAATTCCAACACTGGAAAGGCACATAACCGATAGTCAACTGACAAATTATCTAACACGATGCAGAGTTAAAAGTCATAGAAGATTTCCAATGAGATTGAACAGTGGAAATATTGTTAAATACATTGGACGTAATTTTACTCAAGTCAACATGAGAATCGTAAATATTCATCCACCACCGTGCAGGAATATCCCTACTCAGAAAAAAAGGAAGTTGAAGGAAATGCCCCTTCTCACAGTCTTCACTTACCGCCCTCTTCACGGTCTTGCTTCCTCACTACACTAACCTCGCTCTTCCACCTTGTTCTCCGCCTGTCTACACCATCATCTGTAACCATTTTTCCCTTTACATTATATCCGTCTCTGTAACCAAATGGTTTTTCTCTTGGAATCCAAATCTGTCCTTTGTTATACAAATACTAAAGTTTATACTGGCTCACAGCTGATCATTTTACAGCCACAGACTTGGTGAAGGACGGGCTTTGGGGCCCCTGGCCGTGGCCCCCATTCAATGGGTGGAGGGCCAGGGGTGGACCTCCACCGTCCTATGTCATTCTCGATACAATCATCATTAATTCTGCAATTTTAGTGAGGCTAGCCCTAAGTGTCAGGCCATCAAACGGGGCCCGTCTTGTGTGGACCAACAAGCCCGAAGAGGTGGCTTCCTAGTTCATTGTTTCTTATTTTAAATAGCTTTTTTATATCGCTTATTTTAATTTATCGGCAAGTCTGTCGAAGTTTCAGACTATTTACCTTTTTTTTTTTTATCTGTGAGCCTATCAACATATTTATCCCACTGTGGTTTTATTCCAAGTTTCTTTATAACTTTTTATTTTTATTTTCCTTTCCCTACAGTTAGTTTTAATTCTTCTTACCATTGTTACAGACTTGAGAACGAGTCGCTCGCTCTGACGTGACGCTTTTAAGGGAGGAGAAAGGGGCGGGGGAAGAGTGGAGGGGAGCTGGCTAATTATGTGATCAATACGCACACACACACGCAAACACTCACACACACACACACACACACACAAGCATGCACACACACTACCTCCCCTCTCCACGCGCACACTTCCCATGATGTTTTGATCCCACTTTAACACACATACAGATAACTATGAGGTTATTGATGACTCCATTGGTCTATCAACATACCTTAGTCAGAAACTATCAGACAACTCATGGTGGTCCCTGGCTTTCAGGCCTTAGTGTAAGGTTTACCTTCTTCTTGGGTTATCTTGGGATGATTTCGGGGCTTTAGTGTCCCCGCGGCCCGGTCCTCGACCAGGCCTCCACCCCCAGGAAGCAGCCCGTGACAGCTGACTAACACCCAGGTACCTATTTACTGCTAGGTAACATGGGCATTCAGGGTGAAAGAAACTTTGCCCATTTGTTTCTGCCTCGTGCGGGAATCGAACCCGCGCCACAGAATTACGAGTCCTGCGCGCTATCCACCAGGCTACGAGGCCCCTACGAGGCCCCCTACTCTCAGTCTGGGCACTGAATTACAGCTCGACTTTCCAGAGTGATTATTTAATTCTTGACTTGTTCAGAGGTCCTGGTATGGCTGATTATTATGACCAGAATCAGCAGCAAATTTCAATTATCCCATAGCAATTTCAATTATCAATAGCAAATTATAAATTATAAATTATAATTATCAATAATTATTGTAGTTGCATATTTCTCAACAAATAGGTCGTTGTCATTTAAAATATTCTTGTAAGGTTTAATTAAACTTAGGGATACTTTAGATCACGTAGATTAGTACTTTAGATTAGTTTACTAATACATACTTTACATACTTTAGATTTGTAAGTATTTTTACATACTTTAGATTTGTAAGTATTTTTACATACTTTACATTAGTTTAGTAAAGTTTTGTCATATCTGCAGAGTTCAAGTCGGTATATTATGATAAATCGTGTTATTGGATAACATTATGGATTAGTAATAACACGTTATTTACAACAGTAAACATTTTTACTATTGGATTGTTCCCAAAAATCACCTTGCGGACTTATAATTAAATACATATTATTTTTGAGATTTACCTTAACATTTCTAAATGAGGAAGAATGTATTAGATATCTACCTTACAAATGGAACTGTTTACTGTTCTCTAAGCGCTCAAGTTTCTTCAAGACACTTCTATAATTAAATTATCTCTGCGTAATCAACTTAATTATCTCTGCGTAATCAACTTAATTATCTCTGCGTATTATCTCTTAATTATCTCTGCGAATTATCTCTTAATTATCTCTGCGTATTATCTCTTAATTATCTCGCTATTCAAAGAAAAACACGTTTTCCTCTGAAACGATTAAAAAGTTACAAACTTTTACTGATAAGTAATCCTGTCTCTCATCTAGTATCTCTAACAGTCCACAGTTTTAATAGTGATCATGATCACAACATTTTTTTTAAGTGTCGACAAAACCAAGATCACACTTTTGTTTAACCAATTAGAAACTGATCTAAAATAAAACTGCATAAAAATGTATCACCAATTTATTATAAAAGATTCTAGTAAATAAGTATAACATAATTCATTTATAATATAATGTCATTAATGACTTTTCCGTTTTATACAATTCCCTTGTATTGTGCACATGGAAATTGTACCAGCATCAGACAACACCCACTCAAGGTCTGATTACGTTCGTTGGTGCCTTTTACAAGCCTTTTGCACTGTCACTCACAGGAGGAGTGTGAGATTATCAAAAAACTACCGCTCACAGGAGGAGCATGGAATGCGCAATCCACTAAAGCTTACAGAAGACGTATGGGGTACACAATAAACTAACGCTCCGAAGAGAAGTATGGTGGAGTGGGGGATAATAAACTACCGCTCATAGGAAGACAATTGGGTGCGCATTTAATTAACGCTCATAGAAGTACGGTGGAGCATTATACTACTACTCACAGGAATGTGGAATGAACAATAGACTACTACTCACAGGAGTATGAAGTTAACAATAAACTACCATTCACAGGAGTATAAGGTAAACAATAGACTGCCACCGCTTGAAGCAAAAATAAAATATTTGTACACAGGAGGGAGTGTGGGAGGGACAATGTAGAGATAAATAGATACAAAGGGAGAAAGTAATCAATGATGGAGGGAAGGTAAATAGAGGGGGAAAAAGATGAAGGATACACGGCAAGAGATGCAAATGACGAGAGAAAGAGAGGAAGAAAGAAAAATACGGAATAAAGCTGACACTAGAAAACGAATAGGTCTTGAAATGCAGAATTTAGTATAATAAAATTAGACAGTGATAGGATCAGCAAAAATGAGATGCATAAGGAAAAGGGAAATATGTAGAAAGGCAGAGAACCAGAGAGAAAATTAACAATAAAAGAAGGAAGAATATAAAGTTGGAAGAAGGACAAGAAAAAATTAATTGGAAAAAACGGGAATGCAAAATTGGGAATGATAAGTAAAGGGTAGAATGCGAGAGAGAATGAGAAAAAGGAGAAAAATAATGAAAGAGGGGAAGTAGAAAGAAATGTTAAAAAAGACTATTGGTGAAAATGAGAAAAATAATGATAGGAGGGAAATAGAAAGAAATGGCAAATTGGGCAGCAAATTGAAAATAAGAAAGACAGGAAAGGTGAAAAATTGATGATATGAATATGCAAATTCATTGCAAAACATTGCAAAACAGAGATGAGATGAGATGAGATTTCAGAGATCAAAATCATCCATCCAAAATCAAAATTTCATCCATCAAAATGAATTTTAAAAATTCCCGTTCTGCTCTCTTCCCCCCTTCACAGCTCCTATCTCGCTTTTGTATTCCTTTTCTAAACAATTAGCATTCTCTTCTGTTCTTCCCTCCAGTTATCTGGATCCCACTGCTTTGTCTTCTACTCATTACTGTCTGCCCCCTTGTCATTCTCATCTCACTCGCTTCTCTCTAATTTGCTTCTACGACCATTTTATTAGTCTTATCTTTTTTCCGGCATACACCTGGGCCCCCTAATTGCCCTTGGTGCACCTGAGAAATGTCTTGGAACATACTCTCATATGCGCATACTCGCGCAAGTCTACTCATCTTGAGAGGTTATCTTGAGATGATTTCGAGGCTTAGGATCCCCGCGGTCCGGTTCTCGACCAGGCATCATTTATGTTACAGTTCCTTCCAAGGAAGCAGCCCGTAGCAGCTGTCTAATTCCCAGGTACCTAATTACTGTTAGGTGAAGAGGGGCATTGGGGTGAAAAAAACTCTGCCCATTTGCTTCCGCCTCCTCCGGTGATCGAACCCGGAACCTCAGGACTACGAATCCGAAGCGAGTAATCATTCAAGTCATACGTTAAATATATTAATATCAAAGTCACTTTCAATGATTTTATGGTCTGCGGTTTGAGACTCCGATGGGGTCCAAGAGAAGGAAAAGTGTCAATGAGTTATACCGCTTAGTTACTTTGGAAGTAAGTTATCATCAAAGAAGGCACCAAGCCGGGACGGCGATGTAGCCTAGTTACTTTGGAAATGGCAGGAACGTAAAGGGGGATAGGAAGAGGTGGTGAAGGCCTAATCTCCACCGCTGGAAAAGGGTCCAGGAACGGAATGGGGTGAGAAGAGGGGGGTGAAGGCTTGCTCCCCACCGCTGGAAAAGGGTCCAGGAGGTCACATATTTGCAAATGACTAGGAAAGCCCCGTCGACCCCCTCTAATTTGTACGATCATTCGTGAGCTGCATTCGTGTTGAGTTCCCTCTGGACGAGCTTCGTGAACAAGGAACATGCAAGGAAAAGCTACATATGTACTTATCCATCTTCTCCACATTCTTCCATGGGCTTCATTGTGGATTATTCAGCGGCAGTGTTATATGTGTATGTGTGTATTCACCTAGTTGTATTCACCTAGTTTTGCTTGCGGGGGCTAAGCTCTGCTCTTTCGGCCCGCCTCTCTACTGTTAATCAATCAACTGTTTCTAACTACTATTTTTTTGTCACACACACACACACACACACACACACACACACACACACACACACACACACACACACACACACACACACACACACACACACACACACACACTCCCAGGAAGCAGCCCGTAGCAGCTGTCTAACTCCCAGGTGCCTATTTACTGCTAGGTAACAGACGCATCAGGGTGAAGGAAACTCTGCCCATTTGTTTTTCTGGCGGTGCCGGGGGATCGAACCCCGGCCCCCCACCCACACACACACACATATTATGTGTGTGTGTGTGTGTGTGTGTGTGTGTGTGTGTGTGTGTGTGTGTGTGTGTGTGTGTGTGTGTGTGTGTGTGTGTGTGTGTCTGTGTGTGTGTGTGCACTTACTCTCCTAATTTATGCTTGCCAGGGTTGAGCTTCGACTCTTTGGCCCCGCTTGAGTGCTAATCAACTGGTGAATAGGTTCATGAGCTTATTGAGCTCTATCGTAGCTCCATTTAAAACTGTGTATGGAGTCTGCCTAACCGCTATGAATACGCCGGTATACAGCGTAGGCATAACTGCTAGACGAAGAACGCAAAACGACCAGACTATGCACACATAACGCACAAATTTTGATATATTATTATATTGCAGGCGATGAGTCACAATAACGTGGCTGAAGTATGTTGACCAGACCACACACTAGAAATTGAAGGGACGACGACGTTTCGACGTTTTCGTTAACCGACGTTTCGGTTACCTGTCCTCATCACAATCGACTTAAGAATGGTCCAGGACGGACCGAAACGGCGTCGTCCCTTCAATTTCTAGTGTGTGGTCTGGTCAACATATTATTATATTCTTTTAAATTATTCGTGGACTTGTATTTTGGTTTCCATTTGCATTTCTCGGGGAAATAGGGCTTTTATATTCATGAGATATGCCAAAAGTTTTGAAGTGAGATACCAGGAGGCAGCGTTGCCGTATTGGCTGAGATTTTGAGTTATGGGTGCCAGTCCTGCTAGCATCTAGTATATATATTGTTGTGTTGAGTAGCACTAAGTATATATTAATATGTAGAGGAGCACGAAATGTATTCCGTCAAACATAATGTTATGACTATCAGTTGGTTTAATAATGATGAAATGTAAGCATACATTTAATTTTTGTAATCCATGAGGATTCATCACTTTGCCTTTTTTTTTTACGTAACCTGGTCGAAGCAACATTCGGTATGCATACTGGGACTGCGATGTATTCATGCATACACACACGCGAACGTATGTATACAAATATATGAGCAACACAAATACAAGAACACTGCACTAGTATACACTTATAACATTATATATACCACAAAAATATACACAAGTATAAATATATGAATATTCTATGCATATGAACGCATGAAAAATTACTCGTACACAATCCTATGCCATCATATACACGGTGTATTAATGGAGAGAATTTAGATTATTAGATGGTTCGAAATTATATTTCTAATTCGAGCTTCCTTATCCAGTGGCTGAGTGTGGCGATTTAGAGGGGAAATGCCCACTGAATCTTTTGTTTCTGCCCATCGTCGAAGGAGTTCAATGAAATCTGCAGCCTCTAGGGAAGTATCCCTTTTATTTCCTCTAATACTCATATTGTGTAACCCAATAGGTTATGTAGCTGCGTAACCTTGTATAATAAAGTGTAAATTATCAATACAAAGGGGGAGATAGTAGAAGTAAATACTCGTATGGATTTAGAGTGAAGCAACAAGTTTTTCTCTGAATGCTCTTCATTCCCATCGAGGCTATGGTCATCATAATTGGACCAGAGGTGGTAACATTATTAATATATACAATTAACATTTAAATTAATATTCTGTTGATATATTAATATTTACAATAAACATTTGAATTAATATTCTGTTGATATATTAATATTTACAATAAACACTTGAATTAATATTCCGTTGATATATTAATATTTACAATAAACATTTGAATTAATATTCTGTTGATATATTTATATATAACAACATTTAGATGGAAGCAAAAGTCAACACTGGCTAACAGCCAGCAGCGAACATCCCTGTGCAACCAGGGTGGTTTCTAGTTCGAAATTGCATGCGGAGTTGCCGTCCCTTTGCCAGTCCGACCATTAACCAATCAACGAACCTCTACGTTACCGTCAAAGGTCGATGCTTCCCCAACCCAGTCAATTTGTACTATGTTAAACGGAGGTTTGAGTTTATGTTTGATTTTATCTGCACGTGTGTGTGTGTGTTTTAGCTATATCTATAGCAAGTGCTTTATGGATTACTCTTTCGTGATTCCATATGTACGTTGCAATCCGTTCTCGCAAATTTAATAAGTCAGTATTGACTTATTAAATATGTGCATAGGTGACATACTTAACATAATAGTTTCCCTTGAAAAGCTTCATAGAAAACACAGACCTTACCTAACCTACTTAGTATGTTAAGATAAGCATCTTATTGCTTCGTAATTACAATTATTACCTAACCTATACCTATAATAGGTTAAGTAACAATTGTAATTACGAAGCTATAAGATGCTTATTTTAACATACTAAGTAGGTTAGGTAAGGTCGGTGTTTTCTATGACGCTTTTCAAGGGAAACTATTATGTTTAGTATGTCACCTATGCACGCAACTAATAAGTCAATATTGACTTATTAAATTTGCGAGAACGGATTGGTACATTCGCAAGTGCAGAGAACATTATTACTTCAAGGATTCATAATCACTAAGAAATATAAAGTTTTGGAAACTAGTTTAAGTAACGGTATCCGTCTACCCTCTCTCTCTCTCTCTATTTCTCTCTCTCTCTCTCTCTCTCTCTGTCTGTCTGTCTGTCTGTCTGTCTCTCTCTCTCTCTCTCTCTCTCTCTCTCTCTCTCTCTCTCTCTCTCTCTCTCTCTCTCTCTCTCTCTCTCTCTCTCTCTCACGAAATTTATTTGTATTGACAAATCTGTTCTTCCCATACATTTGAGGTGAAAACTCTGTCATAGCACCACTGTGCCCACAATTCCCAGGACACAGTAAGGTAGCCGACAGTAAACCATCCACACACTCATATCACACATTGTAAACCACTAACATGAACGTGAATATTATCTCCAAAGTACCCTCGGGTAAAATAAATATCCAAATCTTATAGTGGAAGAGAGAACAATTTAATCCCAGGCTTTAGGGACCTCCCTTATATTTTCAGTTTAAAAAAGCTTAGTCTAATTTACATCCCTGAGAAAGGCCAAGCTTGAATAGCGACAGGATAGGATAAAGTCTATGAAGTTAGGATAAAGCACACGGAGAGGATATTTGGATGATAAATTTATTAACATAAAACAGACCAAACAATAATACGAATTAGATATGTTTACATAAAAAATCTGAATATAAATACTACTTTGACAAGAGGGCTTTAAGTTAATACAATATGTTGTCGGGCAAGTTAATAAACTTGGTTGGATTATTTCAACCGTAGGTTTAGCGTATCTCTGAGTGGCCGTTTGGGTATAATTAGAAACTTCCTTACATGGCCCGATACGACTTTAACAGGTTCCTCTTTCCTTATATCCTTATGAGAGGCAGAAAACGATTCGTCAACAGGGCATCAAGTCTCTTAAAAGTATAAATCTCTTAAACGAGACTTCTCTGCTAGAAAATCGTAATGGCTTGGCACTCCCTCCTGACAGTTCGTTTCTTTAACGAGGCAATAGAGTGTGCCAGTCAACCACTGTCAAAACCAAAAGGGTCGATCTACAGTGCCTGTCACTGCTCTAACAGCCAGTCATGAATTCCGAGGGTGGTACTGCATAGTTGGGGCTGTTGGCAGACCACCGCTGGCGTGTCTGGGGCCTTTGTCGTGTACCAAGCACTCACACAGGCCAACAATACGTACGCAAAGCACCCCGACTTGCCTAGAATACGCAAGCAAAGAGAGCGAAAGGGCAAACACTTCTTCCGATGGGGTGTTGGGTATTGAGAAGAGAGAGAGAGAAAGAGGGAGAGAAAGAGGAAGGAAAAAAGTGAAGAGAAAGAAAGAAAGAAATAGTAAGAGAGAAAGAGTGAGACTGAAAGAGAAAAAGTGAAAGAGAAAAAAGTGTGTGTGTGTGTGTGTAATTTCCTAGTTGTGCTTGCGGGGGTTGAGCTCTGGCTCTTTGGGCCTGTGTGTGTCTGTGTGTGTGTGTGTGTGTGTGTGTGTGTGTGTGTGTGTGTGTGTGTGTGTGTGTGTGTGTGTGTGTGTGTGTTTCTCTATATGACCCCGTATATGACAACAGGTCGAAAGATGAGTAACCGAGTTCATATAAATTTGAATTTTTGCAACATTTGGTTGATTAGAAATCGTTTCATAATCGCCATAAGGGGTTAATAAGTCCTGTTTACGAACCCGTAGGAAACCCGTAGGGTTTATTAATAAAACAATTTAAACCCAATTAATTAAACCTGATTTTAATTATCACTACTTGGATCTACGACGCAATGTTTACATCAGAGCTGCTGGCAAGGTCAATCTGCAGGGTTGGTGGGACATTTTCCACCTTCAGCCCATGTAAAACAGAGGCGATAATTGCAAGAAACAGAGCTTCATCTAGGTTGAAGGGCTTGAAATCTATGAGGTTAAGCCCTCCCAAATTTAATACCATTAGTAGGCATTAGTAAAACTGGATCCTCTTTATTCACTACTTAAGGCATTCTTAAGTCGGCTGAGTAAGGAATACGAGATTCCCTCTTATCCTATTCATTCTCTGCCTGTGACTCATTCTATTTCCTCTCCCCATTTTCTTTCTCCTTTTCCCCAATTTCTTCGTCTTCCTTCTCCCTTTTCTCTTCTTCTCCCTGTTCTCTTCCTCCTGCTCCTCCGTTCTCTTCCTCTTGCTTCTCGTCCAATATTAAACTCTCACTGTTTCTCATTGATTGTGATACATTTCGGTATTATCTGCAACTCTTGGGGTTCGGGGAGCGGCAAGATGGTTGATAGAGGAGGTGGGGGACTGCAGGGAGAAGAGATACAGGAAGAGAAGAGACAGGAGGGGAGAGGGGAGGAGGAGAAGAGTGGAGATGGGGATAGAAGACACGAGGAGACGTGAGATGGAAGGAGAGACGTCAGGAAGGAGTAGACAGGAGTAGAGGGTGAAGAGACTCGGGTGATGGGGGTTAAAAGGAGACGGAAGGGGTGAGTGAGGTGACAGAGGAGGGGAGAGGAGACGGAGAAGCAGAGAAGAGGAGGAGGAGGGGGAGAAGGGGGTTAAGGGGGTGGCAAGAGGGGGGAGTCATTGATCGTTTGTGCAGCGTTGTAACTCGCGTCGTCCCTCGCGTGTAGCCGCCAGACATGCAAAAGAGGGGAGCAGGGCAAGGGATTTGAGGCTATGACAGAGGGGGAACCCAACGGGCGTGATGGAACGCGGGCGGATCGGAACGCGGGCGGGGTTGGCGGGCGGGCTCCGACGGGCGGGTGAGAGAGCTCGCTGGCTTTTTCGGCCTCGTGGGCGGCCTATACAGAGGTCTGTGGGCGGCCTCAGTCGGAAGTGAATATAAATTAGAACATTATACCAACATAATATACAATGAATGTCGAGAAATTTTGTATTGGGAATAGAAAAATTATGGAAATATGTCATAACAAATTCAAATCTACGCGAAGAAAAAAGAAAAGGAGCACAATTGGAAGGGGGAAAAAGAAGAGGAGAAATCAAGAATATAAGGACATAGCTAGAAGGGGAAAAGGAGGCTGCTGGACAGATGCACGCTAAGGGTTGGGGGGGAGGGGTAGGATGGAATGAGATGGAGGAGAGAGAGAGAGGGAGGGAGGGCGTGGTCGCAGGGCAGGGAAATATGGACCCTGGACGGAGGGAGAGGTCCGGGAGAGGTCTGGGAGAGGTCGCTACAGGGAGAGGTCCCCCTGGGAATCTGGTGAGATAATTGACTAAAGAGTAGCACACGTGTGTGTGTGTGTGTGTGTGTGTGTGTGTGTGTGTGTGTGTGTGTGTGTGTGTGTGTGTGTGTGTGTGTGCGTGTGTGTGTGTGTGTGTGCCCTTTCTACCAGGTGCAAGAGGCAGGAGAAAGCGGAAGAAACTGTCAATTTACCGATATTGGTAATTTATTAATTTATGTTATTGTTCTTCATATTGCTTTTTTAACTATTTTTGCTATGGTAGTTATTGTTAATTTTACGGCATAATGATAGGGATTACATTCTAATATATATAAATAATGAAATTTGCCGTTTTCTATTGCGTTGGGCATCCACGGAGTGTATACAATATTTATATATATATATTTTTATTACAGGTATTTTAAAATGTAATATATTGAACCAGTATCAAATAATTTTCATGTATTTTTTTATTGAATAGATAAAATTAGTCCCTTTAAGAAAATGTAAATTTACATAATAAACTCAGAGGCAAATAATTTAAATGATCACATATTTATTATATTGAACTTTGTTAAATTGGCCTCCAGGGGCCAATTTAACATAAAGTTCAATTCATAACTCCGAGATTTCAATAGGAAACTCATTTTTAAATTGCAATTCTCAAGTCAGTACATAAGAATCACTTCAAGGATGATATATAGTAAGCAATAGAATACCTGTGAATAATGATCTTAATAATAATAATAATAATAATGATAATAAAAATGGTATTATTAATATTATTATTAAAAATACAAAATGACATAAGGAAAGGCAAAAAGAAGGTAAAAGACACATTGAGTGCCGAGTGAATCTCAGAAGAACGAAAACATTTAAAACCTTAAACCCAGATTAAAAAACAACTCAGATTCGAAGAGTGTGAAGAGAGAGAGAGAGAGAGAGAGAGAGAGAGAGAGAGAGAGAGAGAGAGAGAGAGAGAAATATAAGTAGAAAGACAAAGAAAGACTCTGACTCATCTCATAATACATTGGTGATGCTGGATGACCTTTATGATGCAGCTTCGAATGCGTTGTGTGTCCCTGAAAGTCACTCTTACATTCTCTCTCTCTCTCTCTCTCTCTCTCTCTCTCTCTCTCTCTCTCTCTCTCTCTCTCTCTCTCTCTCTCTCTCTCTCTCTCACACTTTCTCTTACCCGTTCTCTTACTCTTTTCGTCTATCAACCTGTCTAAATATTTATACATTTATACAAATGTAATGTTTTTGAAGCATATAGAAATAACTGTTGAGATGGCTTCGGGCAACTTGCAATTTCAGACCCATTTTGCAAAACTGATTGCAACTCGATTTGTTGTAAAGTGATGTTAACCTAGCGTAAACTTGGTGCTACATTTGGGTAAACTTCGTATTGCGTTCCGAATTGAACTACAAAAGTCCACCAAACGTAACGCTTCTAAACAGTATTTTGATTTTAACTTTGAATAACTTGATGAAGACTTATGCTGGCGAAGATCCCCCCCTTCCCCGTCTGAGGCGTTTAAAGAAGTCACTCTCCACCTTCATGGCTGTTAAGTGAGCCACACCCTCAGATGCTAACGTTTTACATTTAAGTCAATTATGATAAAATTATGTTCATTTACCAGCAGCTTGCTGGTCTGATAGTTTCATCCAATCCAATGGTATATATATATATATATATATATATATATATATATATATATATATATATATATATATATATATATATATATATATATATATATATATATATATATATATATATATATAATGACTGTGTATCCGAGGAGGGAAATCAGACGCTTGCGGCTACCCTCACCAAATTCTTTGCTAGTAATGTATTGGGTATGGGCTTAATATGGGCAAATCTGGATTGCCATAACAGAAAAGAGTACCACGTGACACTGTGGAAATGCTTCCCCCACAATGAATCCTACAATATCATATTAAAAAGATCCGAAATTTTTCATTTTTGTTTTCATATCTTTTCATTTTAAATTATAAAACATTTTGCACTAATTTTCACAAAATGATATTAAAAAAAATACTCATACATTGAAATTAGCTGTATAACACTAGGGATAGTGTTGGGTGCTCCTGGGAGAGGGGGGTTGAGGGGCGGTGGGTACACCTCCTATCAGAGTGCAGTGTACTGTATTAGCTCATATTGATTAATTTTTGTTTGCTCATTAATTATGAAGATTCCATTAGGAAAGAGAGGGAGAGAGAGAGAGGGATTGAGAGAAAGACCAACAGATTCGGGCATTGATGGGGTACCGATTGTAGTTATGAACGTATATATAAAACAAATCTACCTAGGTTTTTGAGTGCTAAGTTTTATATTCCTACAAACACATTATGACAAGGGAGCACATATTATATAAACTGTATTATACAATATCCAAATTATATAAATGTTTCATTAATGACAGTCCCAACGTGCTCATGTTGAGCATGTACCCAATAACAACTAATGTGAAAAATTTAATGAAGCTTGTCTCAAGAATCTAGGTTCCATCGTAGGAGAGACAAACATACTGAACATTTTCGCATGAATATGTTTAGTTCATGTTCACTGTACAGTGGACGCTCCGCCAATCAACCTGGGCAACATTGCACATCTGACACACATCCTTACTGACATCCGAAACACCAACTCACACCATCACCAACACTGCCTCCTACAATGACACTGCAACTTGTGCTAACACCACACTACAATCACCCCCAAACATGCTCTCGCCTCAATTTGCACCATCCTATCTATACATCCACTAATACTTCGTCTTTACAACCTCCACCACGACCAGCTGCACTACCTCCAACTGACACCGCCACTTGTACTACCTACCACTACCTCCACTAACCCCTGCGGTACCAGCAACTACCACCACATTCATCACCTACTAAGGTTACCATTAGACCCGTCAGTACTCTATATCTTTAAGAGCGAATTTCTGTGTTTGATTGTCCAAGCATGGAGACCAGACGCTTGGAACTATACTCACTCAACTTTGCAGGGTGGTTAGTGAAGGGTATGTGACCAGCATCGATAGGTCAGGGTCGGCAAAAATTGCTCCCACTTAAAGGGGGATCATCTTCCGTGGCGACCACCACGGAATCGGTAAAACGTGGCTAAAAAGGTCCCTAGAAATGCATAACTTTGCACCACCTTCGGATATATAATAGAGTAAGGTCAATCAAAGGCGGGAAAAGGTCTGCTCCTATGGAGGACCATTTTTGTGCCCGAGTCGACCTCGGGTTGATCTGATCAACCTCGGGTTGATCCACCAAATTGATCTGATCACCAGACCGTTCCGGGTATTACCGGGAACCCCATGAAGTCAATAATTTAATTATTGTGTAACCTTAACCGGAACAGATGGCATTTGTCCGTTCTGTCCTCCGGTGGTTAAGTTATCCACTTTGGGGCTACAGACCGACTCGAGGGACCAGAGAATATTATCGCGTGTGAACACCATGGCAACAATGCAGGTCGCGCGATGTGGTTGAAATTGAATTTAAATTGAAATGAGTTTATAGAGGTATAAATACACACAAGAGGATGAGATAGCTCAAGCTATTCTCACCCTGTTCATTACAATGTGTTCATATATATATAGACGCACATCACAAACACTAAACATATTATGGAACATTCCGAGTGATAAACATATACATTTCTTCCTTTACACATGCAGTATGTTACCAGACGTACATACAAATACCTCTATGACTAGGTACATAGACAATTTGCAATAGACATTCAGACAATTCAACAAATCATGGTGCAAAATTCTTATATATCTCCAGAAAATCATCAATCATCCCGTTGTGACACATCCAGGCTATTTGTTCAGGAACAGTCCTTATCTCAGTGTTTCTATGTACATTAATCAACGGACAATCAAGAACATAATGGATGAGGGTGTGAGCCCTTACATACCACATAATTTACACTTCGTGTCATTATCATTAACACCTATTCCATTTTCCCAATATTTGTACCGAAGCTTGAGCCGCATGTGCACAGAGTCACTCCAAGTATTTCTCCTATGTTTTGACAATGGGTCTTTTGCCTCACATACATGTAATGTTGCATGGCTTGGCTTCATTTTACATTATACCTCTAATCTCAACTTCTGCCTGTGCCTGAATGTTTCTTATTTTACTTCTTGTCTCATTGATAAAACACATGGCATGTCAACTTGTGGTTTTTGATGTGGCGCGTTTGGCCAGGTCATTCGCCACCTCGTTGAGCACTATTCCATCATGAGATGAAATCCCCACGAACTTCACTCTGTGACCTTTCAGCTTTATCTCATTTTTCCTTTTCTTATAATCCTTGACTACAGACATGAAGATTAGAGTTCGTCTTTTTAAGGAATCAAGTGCACCTCAGCTATCGACAAATACAAAGACATCATTTTCGTCTTGATGTACTTGTTCCAAACCAGCCAGAATGGCCTGCAGTTTAGCTTGTGTGGATGATATATATATTTACTAAGTCGAAGTTCAGTTTTCCAGTCCATTGTTCCAGCGGTGTGGTTGTCCTCACGGCGCTGCCCCAGGTCTTCCTCTACCAGGACCTGTCCCTGGAACCCCTAGAGCATCCCTGGAGCTACATGTAAACCCCCCCCCCACACACACACAGACACATAGACACATACACAGACTCATATGTAGACTTGATTTAACAGAACCCCGAAGCAAACTGCAATCTATACACATACGTCTACAGAAACTTGAGAGGCAGATCCCAAGAGCTGAAGCTCTACACCCATACAAAACGATTACACGCATAAGCGAGGATTTAAGTGTTATTCGGACTGTTCTGACAGTGGAAAAGTCCATAGTGGACGCTTCCACTGTGGACGTGTGTGTGTGTGTTCCATTAAATTAGGTTATTACGTGTGTGTGTGTGTGTGTGTGTGTGTGTGTGTGTGTGTGTGTGTGTGTGTGTGTGTGTGTGTATGTGTGTATGTGTGTGTGTGTGTGTGTGTTTGTGTGTGTGTGTGTGTGTGTGTTCCATTAAATTCCAGTTGGCATTAAATTCTGCTGAAGCTTCAGAGTTGTTACACTGTTTTTGTTTCTACCACAGACGTGGCCACACATTCACAATGCTAACCACTATGAAAATTTTGTTTTAAAGGGATATTCCTGTGCGGGCCTTTAGCCTCTGGCTGGCCTGGTAATAAACCCAATCATCGTTTCTTGCAATCTTTTCAGCACATAATCGCCTAATAGGCATCTTGTCTTCATTTCTACTGAGATATAAACAAATTTGTTTGTACCTATTCTACAAAATTTCAATACCCAGAACCACCAGAAATTGCAAAACAATACAATATTTTTTGGCAAATCTAATAAACACAATTGTAAACTTTGTTTGCAGGCAGTCGGTAAGATGCTGGCCTTCTGGAGGCTGAACTCGTAGTGCCGGCTCAATAACAAAGTTTCCTGAATATCCGAATGGGCAATGAAGTAATTCGTAACCGGACGGCCGGACGTTCAAAGTGGGTTGTTGCCTCTTGCAGTGAAATTCAACTGTCAGGTCTGGCGAAGCTGTGTGTGGCTCAAGGCGGTCCATACGAGCCGCTCAGCGTTAACTGTGAAGGCTTTCCTGCTATGTGCTTACACCAGTAGGCTTTTGTAACTGTATTACTACTTCTCCCTGGGATACAAGTCGTCCCTGGGATATATGTTGTCTCTGGGATACTATTGCTTCTCTTTGGGATAGTACTGCTTCTCTCTGAGACACCGCTGCTTCTCTCTGGGATACTACTGCTTCTCTCTGGGATACTACTGCTTTTCTCTGGGATAGTACTGCTTCTCTCTGGGATAGTACTGCTTCTCTCTGGGATTGTACTGCTTCTTTCTGGGATAGTACTGCTTTTCTCTGGGATAGTACTACTTCTCTCTGGGATAGTACTGCTTCTCTCTGGGATAGTACTGCTTGCCTCTGGGATAGTACTGCTTCTCTCTGGGATACCACTACTCTCAGACATACTACTTTTCGGACGCCACGTCTTGATTCACTACTTTCCGATGGTTACTACTACTAACAATGACATTATTCTGAATATAACATTTCTACCTGGAATGCCACTTTAGCCTGCACTGCTACTCTTCCCAAAAACTTATACAACTCCGTAGAATACAACATCTTTCCATAATGCCGTTTCACCTTGCTATCGTAAGAGTTTGACCTTGCTATCGTAAGAGTTTGACCTTGCTATCGTGAGTGCCAGGTGCTCAAGCGAAACGGCTTCACCCTCGCATATCGACCGACAAATACTCACGTTTCTAGATTTATTTTTCCACGGTAGGGCTTGCTAGTTTCTGTAGCGTACAGCTGCTCTCGTTCTATAGACGTCCATCCCCAAATATTTGATTCTTTCCTTTCGTCCAAAGTTTTTTTTTTACCTTACATTTTCCATTTTCGTATTGTCAAATGCTATCGTGTTCATTTTTCTTCCTGCATATCGCCGTTCCTCTTTCCCGTTTTTTTCCACAGTTTTTACTTGCTATCGCAAAGCCAAAAAATCCCGATATGTTGCAAACACTAGACTTTATGGTAGACAATTATCAGCAGAGCATTTGGGTCTTCGCATATCCCCCCCCTCTCCAAAAAAAAAATCAGTACTATACTTTCAACAAGGAAATGCAGTTGATTAAACACACAATAAAATCCAATTACAATCTTAGTATACTCACGTGTATTATCCCAATTTTGAAATGTTCAAAAAGCGTATTAATAATTGAAGCATAAAACACACACACACTCACGCGAGAACTAACACTAAAACCCAATTACACTCCAGCGCGTGTTTAACTAAGATACATCAGGGAATTGATCTCCAGAGCACTACCCTCTGCCACCATTCTCTCGGCATCGCTCAACCATTAAACCCTCCATTAGTGTTTATACATATATGGCCTCAGCCTTCATGTGCCGTGGTCTCAACAGACCCGGTACTTCACCCTCTCCCCCCACATAAAAAAGGGGGCGTTCGTCCATGATAGCTTACGGGCTCACCATAGCCCATGCTACATGGACATTTCGTTCTGAGTAGCTAAATCGAAAACAACAACAAACTTCCATGATAACACAGCCCTGCTACTGTGCCAGGTATGCCCATTACGGGCTCACCATAGCCCGTGCTACATGGACATTTCGTTCTGAGTAGCTAAATCGAAAACAACAACGAACTTCCATGATAGCACAGCCCCACTTCTGTGCCAGGTAAGTCCACTACGGGCTCACCATAGCCAGTGCTACTTGGAACGTTTTGTTCCCAGTAGCTTAATCTTAAACAACAACAACAGTCTACGATAGCATTCTATCCAGTCACTTTTAGCCAACCTCATCCTTCACGTGTCTTTACGCGCACGTTTCGCGCATACTGCAGACCCGCGATTCGTTGCGAATTCTGTGTTTGACTTTTGGGGATTTTGTAGCGAGGCGAAAAAGTGGAAGTATACATAAAAAAGTGAAAGAGAATGTGACAACAAAGAAAAATTTGGAAAAACCGAGTATGTATGAAAACAACAAAACAAATGAAACGCAGGAAGGCGAAGCGGCCAGCCAGGAAGAAATATCGCTACTGGCGGAGCCTGACAACTCTCATGAATAAACACGAGCGTATTGGGAACGATCTTGGTTTCTTGAGCCCAGGAATGATACACGCCAGGACTGGAAGATGGTCCACACACACACACACACACACACACACACACACACACACACACACACACACACACACACACACACACACACACACACACACACACACACACACACACACACACACACATAGGAGTCAATGCTCGATCCTGCAGACACAACTAGGTGAGCACACACACACACACACACACACACACACACACACACACACACACACACACACACACACACACACACACACACATACACACACATACACACACACACACACACACACACACACACACACACACGTGCAAGTACAACCAGCTGAGTATGCACACGGAACAAGCTCTCCATTCTCCCCCCCCCTCACACACACACACACACACACACACACACACACACACACACACACACACACACAGTACCGCACATGAGACTGCTGTTCAAGCTCGAGAGGCAGGCGGGGGTGGGGGGAAAGGTCCTAGAATGGATAAGGAACTACCTAACAGGAAGGAGCCAAAGAGTTACGGTAAGGGGCGAGAAGTCGGACTGGCGAACAGTAACAAGTGGAGTACCACAAGGATCGGTGCTGGGACCAATTCTATTTCTTGTGTATGTTAACGACATGTTTACAGGCGTAGAGTCCTACATGTCGATGTTTGCGGATGATGCAAAGTTGATGAGAAGAGTTGTGACAGATGAGGATTGCAGGATCCTCCAAGAGGACCTGAACAGATTGCAGAGATGGTCAGAGAAATGGCTACTAGAATTCAACACGAGCAAATGTAAAGTTATGGAAATGGGACTAGGAGATAGGAGACCAAAGGGACAGTACACAATGAAGGGGAACAGCCTACCTGTAACGACGCGTGAAAGAGACCTGGGGGTGGACGTAACACCTAATCTATCTCCTGAGGCACATATTAATAGGATAACGACAGCAGCGTACTCTACACTGGCAAAAGTTAGAACATCATTCAGAAACCTAAGTAAGGAGGCATTTAGGGCGCTTTACACTGCCTACGTAAGGCCAGTCTTAGAGTATGCCGCCTCATCATGGAGTCCCCATCTGAAGAAGCATATAATGAAACTGGAAAAGGTTCAGAGGTTTGCAACGAGACTCGTCCCAGAGCTACGAGGGATGGGGTATGAAGAGCGCCTGAGGGAACTGTGCCTTACGACACTAGAAAGAAGAAGGGAGAGGGGGGACATGATAGGAACGTATAAGATACTCAGAGGAATTGACAGAGTGGACATAGACGAAATGTTCACACGGAATAGTAACAGAACGAGAGGACATGGATGGAAGCTTGAAACTCAGATGAGTCACAGAGATGTAAGGAAGTTTTCTTTTAGCGTGAGAGTAGTGGGGAAATGGAATGCACTTCAGGAACAGGTTGTGGAAGCAAATACTATTCATAATTTTAAAACCAGGTATGATAGGGAAATGGGACAGGAGTCATTGCTGTAAACAACCGATGCTCGAAAGGCGGGATCCAAGAGTCAATGCTCGATCCTGCAAGCACATATAGGTGAGTACATATAGGTGAGTACACACACACACGTGCAAGTACAACCAGCTGAGTATGCACACGGAACAAGCTCTCCATTCTCCCCCCCCTCACACACACACACACACACACACACACACACACACACACACACACACACACACACACACACACTGCAATATATAAATACTGAGGTGGTGGTGGAAATATCACATGCAGTGATATTGGCCAACGCATCCTACCTCATGCAAACGAAGCGTGGACATTTATTGCGACCTTGCTCGTCTTGGAAATGAGATTTGACTGCTCTGCTTAGGGATTTGTCTTCCCTAACTCTGGCATGTTCATATATGCTTTGTGACACTTATCTTATCTTGAATCACCAGCGTTCACAACAGTAGACAATACCTCAAATAGAAGTGAAAAGCAACAATGGCTACTGTCAAGACATGCATAAAATGCAATAGCAGGGTATATTATACATTCGACTGTCAAGTCTGTTGTGTAGCCATACTCAGTAAATGTGCCAATATGCCAGATAACTGAAGAACAATTTGAACGGCTAAACACTCCTTGTACAGGTTGTGCAACCAGGATAATCTCATCTTACTAAAGTTAATATAAATTCTAAAAAAAATGTATTCCTGAACATGGTAATGAAACTCTCCTGACTGACGACTCAAACTTCTGAAGGTTGCAACCGAATGTAACCTGACGTGCGGGTACCAGACACAGGTACGAGAACAGACTGAGGATGAACAAAGAGAAAATACAACTTTATAAATGTCAAAGACTTACAAACAAAAGGTAAACGATACCCAGGTACGTGATAACACACAGATAATCAGATACACGTCAGTAGTTGGGATGGATGCAAATAGAGTATGAACACAGATCTAACAAAGATCAGGAGACTGAGCAGGGAAAGGAGTCCATAGAATCTACACTTATAATTACCCTCAGAGAGCCATTATAGAGTGAAGCACATGAAGACAAAGAATGACAAAAAAGGAAACACAAACTCGAAACCTACCAATGTTATTCATGAACTTTATGCAAATACATGCTTTTAGGAAGAACTAATTGAATATGCAATTATGAGCACCCCAATAAAGAATGTAGGAATATTCGCAATACTGATTAATGTCATTTCATAAGCTGGATATATTTTCTCCTGGAATTGTGTAATAGTTTTATAAATAAAACAAAATGTGACAGACACTGCCCTAAATTTTATGACAGAGGAACCAGACGAATAAACTACTCGAACGTCTGAAAAACCACGATAAAACAACCACAACTGATTATACAAGAGGAGATTTTTTTTAGCAAGAGGATGAGTCTAAGACAAACGGACAGAAAGGACAAGAATTTACCAACTCGGTCAATTGCTAGACAGAACAAAAACAATGGCACCCTTACCAGAACGAAATAAACGACAACAAAGTAAAAAAAAACACACTTGCACAAATATAATAAGAGCATTCGAATTTGACAACATTCAGTATTTCAATAATGTAAAACAAGGTCCATTTTACAGCTGGCCTCCCAAACGAGGCAAATGCAAAGTTTGAAGTCTAAACACATACTCGCAAAAAAGAACTACTAAAACCGCGAGGAATGGATATCAAAATACAATCTTTTCAGATGTGACAAGAAACACGAGCTAAAAGGCTACAGGCTGCAGCAGCTTCATTTAAGAATCTGGTTTACCAGACCATCAAACAGGCAGCCCGGTCAGAGACGGTCAGGTCCGCGGGGAATTGATCTCCGGAACTAGTACAAGGTAGACACACAAGGGTTAGGTTCCCTTTTATGGACCCGAGAGCCGGCTTCAAGGTTCTGGACGTAAGGTTGGGGTTTCACTCAGGCATGTGTCCTCACTTCCCTGCACTAAACTGTTGTATGTTCTTTCTCAGCTGAACGGGTATTTTCTTATTCTTTCAAATGCTTGAATTTTCCCTGCTTTCGAAACGTGCATCGGCTTTACTGCTTTAGATATACGCTTTAACTCTACTGCCGCTTTAATGTGCCTCAGGTCTCTCACTATGTACTCATTTGGGGTCTTTACATTGGTGGTCCGTGAGTTTTTCTCATGAACCTGGACATTTGCTTCCTAATCTGGACATATACCTTCGTGCTCTCCCATTAGACATGCACGGGAACTCATATTAAACTTCGCCAAGAACAAATCACTGCCTGTACACCAGAGGACACAGTAACACAAGACCGAACAATAACTACCGTAAACCAGAGGATATAATACAAGGCACAGTAAAATCCATCGTGTACATTATAAACCATAACACCATTAATTACGTGAAAACCTTTCATGTAAACCCAAAGGATATAACACCACAAGATAGGAAAACAACTACTGTACACGAAAGGCAGCAGAACATCTGTACACCACATGATAAAACATATGACAGGAAAACACCTGTGCAACACAGGCTATAATCTGCAATTTTAAAACGTAAAACTTCCATAACACACTGCCTTGCCTCACAGCATACTCAACAGCGGCACAACATTAACAAATAATTAAGTAAGCATTCTCAGCATTAACGGCCAATTAAATAACTAACGACCCACGCAACGCGTTCATAAAACGCAAGAAATATGAACACAACGAGATCGTAAACGATTTTAATCACTTTAGCTTCTCGTTAAGACTATCATTTTTGTTCCTTTGGACGGTGAAGGTTGACTTTGGAGGTCTTCAGAAAGTCATAGACTGCCGTACCATAACATTGTGACCAGAACGAGGTTCTTATTAAACACGCTGTTGATCTCTTCCTCTGTGACCTCACCCCCCTGGGGTCTCCTTCTTGATTCCACTGTGATGGGGAATTCCGCACTCCCAGAGCACATACAGAGTGCTCTGCTTTCTGTAGCTATGTGGAAAATCGTACATATATTGACGTAAAAGACGAATAAATAGTATAATTTGCTACTAATCACTTTATAGTTCAAACCAAAATAATATTCTTAGGCCTAGAATAGCACATATATGTACTATATTAGGCCTCAGATAGCGTGAATTAGGCCTTGGATGGTTAGGTTAGGTTAGGTTAGGTTGCTTTTGCAACATTAATACAAAACCTCTTCCGGTTTGCCCAAATTCAGTAGTACCGATTTACACTTTCTAATTACCTTTTACGTCAATATATATACGACGGTCTTCATCGTTGCTATATTTACCTCTGAACAGAAGGATGGGCTGAAAATAACACGCAGGAAGACAGTTACAAGCGGAAACTAGCGTATAGAAAATAGGTCGGGCTCCCCAACTTGCCAAAAAGCACCAGAGTTTTAAAGACATCCGTACTAAGGTAGATAGAAATTATGCAGTCTATGTTGCTGAAACCATTGCAGTTGGAGGAGAAAGCAAAAATAACAGATTACACAGCTTACATAAATATCATTCAAGGTATAGCAGAGATATCCCTTATATTGAGAGAAGGGCAGATAGTAATCACAATCAAAAGTATTTTAATCGAGTATGAGGAAAGAAAACATTAGGAACAAAGTTAGTAGAAATCACAGAAAGAAACTTCGTAACTCAACACATTTGGAAGGAAATATTGAGATTTGGGGAATCGGACCAACAAATCTAGATCGAATCCTGAAACAGAGTAAGATGGACATTAAGAGTATCAAGGATCAAATGCCATTCGGGGCAAGTGACCCCTGTGTGTCTGTCTCTGTGTCTCTGAGCATGTTGCTGTAGTGTAGGCTGGGGCAAGAGAAAGAAGTGGAAGACTAGATTTCCGATAAGGCGAGGCCGGACTGAGACGTTTGGGCATGTATCCATTCGCCTAATGCCTCTGTTACCCCCCTAACGTAAATGGGCACGAGATAGAAAGCAGTTTTGAATTGTATCCTGGAAATAATCGATAGTTGGCCCAGGGAAGACCTGGCCTTAACAAGTTACTTATTCCCTGACAATCAGAAAAAAATTGCAAAAAAACAGTCAAAGGAATGATTCATGCCGCCACCAGGAGAGAAAGACAAGATCAAATATTATCTTAGACTTAACAGGTAATGATTGGAGATTAAAAAATAAGGCCCAAAAGACCTCGGAAGACATAAGGAGAATCGAACTGAGGGTGAACCCCCCCCCCCAAAACAATAGAAAAATATAAATGAATACACTGTAATTCGGGAAGCAGCAGATAAGTATTACGAGCACAAAGCACCACTCAAGGCCAATGAGCTACATTAGGAGGAAGATTTCGATAAATACCTGTCCCCTTCTCTCTCGAATTTTTCACATGCGTCAAATTTAAAGGAGTTTTCCCTCTCTTAACGTGCTCGAACCTTGACAACCTACCTTATGAATGGAATCCGATGCTCATTAGATCCCAGAAATGATCAATGTTGCCAAATGAATATTTTCACTATATCACCGGCATTTTAACGCTGTGCTCGAGTCAAAATTGACCGTCAATAATTGAGAGACAGGTTGAATGATCATAGGCTCAAGCTGCAGAAAATAGGAGACTACACAGAGAATGATAAGGAAATGTGCGAAAAACAATATAATCATTCAGAGATACTTCTGGTTGAAAACAGACCTGCTCGTAGGATGGGCTGGGACACCAGAGGTGGAACCAGAACAAGAAGGGAATACCAGGGGGTGGCACAAGGACGGGTGGGGGGGGGACACATAAGACAGAGTACAGAAACGAAGGTATTCATTCACACATGGTTAACGGTAAACTAAAATGAGCCAGAGTGACAGAAGAGAAGCCTCAATATTAAGGGTAGTGAAAGACATGATGTAAACGAAATTCCTGGAGTATGATGCAAACATGCAACTCATTTTTCATTAAAAAGGATAAAAGTAAAAAAAAAAATTAAAAATATATCTAATCAACAACAGAAGAAGTAAAAACAATATACTCAAAATATGGACACTTACAAATTTCTCCAATTGGCAAAAATAAAGCAAAAATATGTCAAGAATAACGAGAACAAAAACAGATTATATGCCTAATACAGTAGATACATGACTAAACATTGTAGGTTAGACCTAGGTTGAGTTTGAAATTTTAGAAAAAAATATATTTACTTTGTTCTCGAGTCCCTTGCATTTCTGTTTTTACTGATAAGATATAATGTGGGATATTATGTATGCTCAAGATAATGGCCATATCTTGATTATATTTCTAATTATGGCAATATCAACTCTCTTACTGGAGAAGGGGTTAACAGTATGGCAAAACACGTGGGGTTAGATTATCACACACTCCAAAGAATACCTGATCAACCAGGCTGTGATTCATACGTCAGGCTGCGATCAGCCGCGTTCAATAGTCTGGTTGATCAGACGACCAGCCGGGAGGCCTGGTCGGAGACCTGGCCGCGGGGCCGTTGATCCCCGGAAGCTACACAAGGTAGAAAAGGAAGGTATACCACTATTCATTGTTTCAGAGGCAGGATCATGAACATTTGAGGCTTCTGTCCCAAAAGAACTTGCGAGTATAGAATATTCCCCACGAACGAGTACACTCCCCACGAACGAGCACACTCCCCACGAACGAGCACACTCCCCACGAACGAGCACACTCCCCACGAACGAGCACACTCCTCACGAACGAGCACACTCCCCACGAACGAGCACACTCCCCACGAACGAGCGAACGAGCACACTCCCCACGAACGAGCACACTCCCCACGAACGAGCACACTCCCCACGAACGAGCACACTCCCCACGAACGAGCACACTTCCCACGAACGAGCACACTCTTCACGAACAAGCACACTCCAATCTGAATGCTTAAGGAGAACCTTCGCATCGCGGTGACGTATCGCTCCCTCCCGCCTAACACGGGTCGTGACATGGAGGATGAACATAACAGAGTCACTGTGAAAAAGTTCCGAAAGTCCTCTTAATCCAATGTCAACGGTGCTCTCCGGAAACCTGATTTATCTTCATCATATTTTGTCGAATTTTCCGCTGCGCAATTTTATTTCTTTCATCCAACCTTCTTTTGTCTTTATTTCTGAATGAGCCGTGCTGAAAGTGGACTTAATTTTTTGTATTTCGGGTTTTGTTTTACTAAATTTATCTTCGTTTCATATGCGTAGTTTTTTTTAGATATATACAAGAGTTGTTACATTCTTGTACAGCCTGATTTATCTATCAGGCTGTACAAAAATGTAACAACTCTTGTATATATCTCAAAAAAAAAAAGTAAGCGTAGCATTTCGGGCAAGTCCCTGGAATACGACCCCCACGAAGAATCGTTTTTACAACCAAACGTTATTGATCTTCGTAGTTTTGTTTCGTAGGAGATCCTACGAGAATCGAAGTCCCCTTTACGAGGGGTCAGGCATTTATAGAGATACGAGCATTATTCTCGTTGCCTGGTACTATCATTTGTTATCCAATAGCTCGCATTTTTAGCAGAATCAACCGTTAAAAATTGGAGCTGGTAAAAACTTAAGTTTCTGCTAATTTAATGCTTTTTACGTTTCGTTTTGGAAGCTGGGCTGCTTCCCTTGTCCTATGTTTATGGTTAGGCTAAAACAGTTGTATTTTTAACGGAGTGGCACATCGAGAGAGCGGACCCGATTATTTAGGCTTGAGTATTGAGAGCAATCTTTAACACACGTGAGATAAGCTTAGCGAATGAGATAAGAGATAAGATAGCACACACACGTGAGATAAGCTGAGAGAAGCTTACAGAGAGCGAAGGGAAGCTTAAAGTGTGAGATGAACATTGAGGAGTCGAGTAAGATAGACGCCAATACGAGTTAGTTTAATAAGATAATTAATAAAACAAATATATATATATTTAAGATTCTAACACAGAGAAACACGAATCGTTTTTTTTTCGTGTTCGCCAATTCCAGCGTGTGAACGGAACAGTCCTTCCGTTCGAACCTGTGAACCGAACAGTCTTACATTTCCAACACGTGAAAAGGCGATAAATAAACTAATGCGAATTATTTATTAATTGGAAACATCAAATAATTAAACATTTATAAAGATAAATATTTTCCCCTTATATAAAAACCTTTATAAAGATATTTATAGATAAAAGATAAAATAAAACTATTTGCCATTAACTTTGAAATAAAAATACAACGTAATTTGTAACTATTCTTTACAAAATAATAAGATATTATAGGCTGCCTGCGAATTTGCATACAAATTGCCTGGTAACTCGTTAGGGTAATTCAGAACGCGCGTCTCGCGATAGATATATCGTCTTTAACTGCTTAAAAAAGGACTGGGCCTGTCGCTCCGCCGGCGTCAAGGGGGGGAGTCAGACGTCATGGCTGCGTCTGCGGACGCCAAACGTCTTACGCCTGCGTCTTATAAATGTGACGTAGATGGTAACCAGTCTTCAGGTGTCAAAGGTCATACTTGTCTCTAGATCAACTACATTAGGAGCCAATAATTACCTTACAAAGGCCTCTAGATCTGAAGTCAAACACTAATCTCGGACCAAGTACTTCGAGAAGACCTGTTTTAAAATTAATATATATTTTAATTTATTCTTTAAGGGAAGGGAACTATCAGGGGAAAGAACAAAGCCATTACGACTATATCTCACTTGGAAGGGGTCAGGATAAGGACCTGGGATGGGATGGGTGGGAAAGGAATGGTGCCCAACCACTTGGATGGTCGGGAATTGAACGCCGACCTGCATGAAGCGAGACCGTCGCTCTATCGTCCAGCCCAAGTGGTTGGACCATTAAGGCCTAACCACATTTCTGAACGCCTAGCCGTCTTCCTTTATATTTCGCTGTCTTCCTTAAGGCCTATAGCTATCCATATTCCTTAATAAAAAAAAAACTTCTATAAATAACAAATGCCTAACAGCAAAATAATTAAAAAAAGTGATTTTGGTCTCTAGAAAAATCGTCCTTCTCTTCATTCTCTTTGTACGAAATATATATCCCTGATATATGACGATTAGATCCTCTTATACAAAATATATACTCAGCAAAATATATATATAATTTTGAGCACATTTAACACATAAACCCACAAAAACTCAAATTCACCAATTGCCCAAATGGTTCCATCTTTCAGACATCTCATCTCCACCCATATCACTGAGGATCCCAAGAACTTGACTGCAAATGGTCAGAGTCTATACATTTACAAATGGAAAGTTATCCATATGGAACACTGCAAACTGTTAACAGTAAACGTTTAGAGAGAAAAGTCAAAAAGACTTCCGACATCAACTCCAGAATTACATGGGATTTAGATGATATATATATATATATATAATATATATATATATATATATATATATATATATATATATATATATATATATATATATATATATATATATATTATATGTGTTGAATATTGTGCTGTGTTGCAGGACGTAAAACAATGTTTTGAGCCCGAATAATGGATTTGTGTTGTGTACACCAGAGCGCATTTCGGCGCATATTCCGGAAAGTGCTGGTATGTGTTTGGAAGCATATTGCAACAGGGGTCTGGTGTAATATCAGAGCGGGTGTTAGCAGAGAGTGGTCAAATTGGTGGCGTCGTGGCCATCCCATCTTTAAAATTGCCTCCCCCGCAGCTAGCCACGTGATGACTAGTATATAAATATATATATATATATATATATATATATATATATATATATATATATATATATATATATATATATATATTTACAAAACAATCGACACAAACTATTCCAATACAATCTCAACTAGAACGTCTGGGTCAACCACTACCTCATCAAATACCATCCACAATTTTACTCTCTCTATCAGGACCAGTGCTATAAATCCATGTATCGCAGCTGCAACCACTACTTTCTCAACCTTCATCACTGATTCAACCATCATTTTTCATTTTGCGACTTCCACTAACACTGTCGTCTAAATCCTCACCCCCTCACTATATAGTTCTTCACTGAAAGTTATTAGGTTGCCACCCACTATCATTACCACTGCTTCACCCACTACCACCATCACCTCCGCTCCACCCATTACCCTCCCCCTGCGCCACCCACTACCATCACCACTGCTTCACCCACTACCACCATCACCTCCGCTCCACCCATTACCATCACCACTACTCCACCCACAATACACCAGCGACTCGCACCACAATCTCAAATGCTATCTCTACACCAGCCAGCAAACACCTCACCAACTGTCTTCACCAGCATCACTGCTTTTACCAGGGAATTTCCAATCCCATTCCTATCACAATCCCAATCCCACTCAAAACTCCTTGCACCCTCCCAATCCCACTCACCACTTCTTGCTTCCTCCCAATCCCACTCACCACTCCTTTACATTCTCCCAATCCCACTCACCACTCCTTTGCATTCTCCCAATCCCAATCACACACCATTTCTAACACCATCTCAATATCTCTTTATAATTTCACCATTTCGGACACCCACTACTTGCACAATCTCAATCCCACACGCATTTCCTGACCACCACAATCTCTCTCACCACTTCTAGCTCCCTCACAATCACACTCGCCACTCCAAGCACCACTCCACTACTGCACACCACTTTACGCTCCTTCCCAATCCTAAACATAACATTTAGCACTATCCCCAATCTCACATACCACCCCAAGCACTATCCACACCTCACTAATCACTCTTAGTAGCAAACCAATATTATCACGAAGCTACATAGTTCCTAAACCCTTTTCCACTACCACATCGATCTCCACTACAAATACCATTCTCGCAACCTAAGCATCACCACCACAATTTTTCCTGCCGCTACCACTATCCCCACCAGCACCGCGATCGTCCTAACTAGAAGCATCACCACCATTCCCATCACTACAGGCATAACCACTATTTGCACAGTGGTATCCAGAATACTATCACCACAGTCATTTACCACACCCAACCTCCCTACGGATTCTACTGCCCCCACCACCTATTCACAAACCTACAATCATCACCACCACCACCACCTCATCAAACATTATAACTACTAACCTCTCTACAGCTACCACCATTTTCACTATTACCCCCCTTTCTCCACACTAATAAACATCGCCACAACTACCACCAAACAGCAACACGCATCAGGACCGGAATTACTATCCCCGCCGTGAAACATCCTCTCCAAAATTACCATAAGCAAATGGAATAGTTTTGGAGGGGATCTACCACTATCCCAACAACCAAAATCATCCCTATCCCTTACCCTATCCTTACCAAAACCGCAAACGTTTTCACCACTCAAACAATGCCAGCAAATTTCTACAACTTCATCCCTTACAACTATCACCGTCCCCCCTACTATCAACACCATCCCTATAACTATCACCATCTCCACAACTATCACCATCCTCACAACTACAACCCCGTTCTTAACAAATTGTAACTGTTAGTCTGCTCGTTGCTTATAATTAGCTTCCAGGAGTTGGTGTGTTAAAAATACGCATCACGCGACAAGATCAATAAACGCTTCTGAAGCCAAATGCAATTTTCTGGCGCGTGAATATCTTGGTGTGGCCGGCGGGTCTCCTAAGGCATATGCAACCACAGCACTGCGACACACACACACACACACACACACACACACACACACACAAACACACTGCAGCAGCGCGACAAACACACACTGCAGCAGCGCGACAAACACACACTGCAGCAGCGCGACAAACACACACTGCAGCAGCGCGACAAACGCACACTGCAGCAGCGCGACAAACACACACTGCAGCAGCGCGACAAACACACACTGCAGCAGCGCGACAAACACACACTGCAGCAGCGCGACAAACACACACTGCAGCAGCGCGACAAACTCACACTGCAGCAGCGCGACAAACACACACTGCAGCAGCGCGACAAACACACACTGCAGCAGCGTGACAAACACACACTGCAGCTCCGCGAAATTCAGTTACCATCACGGGTGCAAATGGCATGGCCTTACATACCGCAACACAAACTTTGTCATACCCAATAACTCCCGTACAAATGCTAAAAATATATATGCATTTATTTTGCGATAAAGTCTCTCCTCATTAGAAACACTTTCACACATGCAAGACCATAAGGCATCTAACATAATGAATAACAGACTGACGGAGTTGATATGGTTCCGTATCATGACAAGAAAATAATATAAGGAACGTTGAAGCGAGAAAGAGAACGAGAGGGGACTCACCTCCATGTCCTCGCGGACTGGTCTCAACAACTGGCAAACTAACTTTGGTCCAAGCCGTGTGAACTTGTCGCGAGGTTGAGTTGCCAGGTACCCCCGCTCGCCCTCCACTATGCTCGCTCATAAATACACGCACTTTAGCCACAAACAGGTATCAAAATGCTCTCACACATGCGAATAAAATCTGCTTTGCATCTGTATCGGGTGTGATAGGTGTAGAATATCGTGCGATTCCGTAATTATATGATTGGCAAAATATTCTCGGAGTGGAGGGCGCAAACGTCTCACTGCGCATGTGCCGTTGGACCTCCGCGAGAAAGTAAATAAAAACATATCCTCTGATTATGGTGTTATATGATGTTTAATCGCCCGTTAACTGCACGCTTTTTGGCCCTAAATTAATTGGGGGATTGGTGCTATCAATTATTAGTTATAATTTTTAAATTGTTATTCACAAAAATAATATTCAACAATTCAATAATGCAAAAAGATCAAATACTAAGTCATTATACTTGTCGTAAATAAAAATGTTCATTAATTTATGCATTCAAGCATAAAGCAATGCATGCAAAGCTATATATAAATTCACGAGAACAGAATAAAAAATAGACGGTGTCAGACGGATGACTGTGAAGGCCATTGATCGTCTTCCTTTCCATCAATCAGCTGGTGGTGAGTGGAAGGCACAGCAAGTTGAAGCTTGACTCAACGAGTCTCAACCACGTAGTAGCCGACTAGCAGACAACGCTAACTTTAGCGTGCCGCGCTAGGGGAAACGTACCTTACTAGTGCAAAGATTACGACATATATATAGAATTTGCACCATAGAGAAGGCATATATAGAGAGAGGAAATAGCGTAATTAACCCCGTTGATATTACAATTATTCGTTTTTTTCCGGGGTTTGGAATTGGTCTTCAGGCTAATTCACGGAAGGCTCACTAGCACCAGAGTAGCTTAATGACCCGCCAGCCAGACTACTTTAGTCCTGAACGTAGAAATTTTGTTAAAAGCAAACTCTCTGCGTTGATGTTTAATTGGGGTGCAGCTCTTGGGCTATATATCCCCGGAGATATCACCTTAACTGATGTACGCAGGCGGGGCCGTACCCTGCTCCTGTGGTAGTTATTGTTAAAGTTGCAACCCCAGAACGGACGACTCTTCTCTCCCATAACGTTTTAAATATTTTATTTTTTTGCTTTTAGCTTTAGTTGGCGTTCGAAATCAGTATCTTTTAAATATGAAGGATTTTGTTTGAGAATGATTGTCTCTAAGATTGTGTAGTTGGTTTAAAGCGATGGCTGTATTTTGAAAGGGTTCTTAAAGAGGTTATAGTGAAACTATCACTCGGTAAATGATCGTTAACGACCTGCTTCCCCCTCCCCCCTTCCAAACTACCATCCCCCGGAGGTTCGTTGGTTAAAAGGGCGGCCTCTCACTGGGCTGTACCTCAGAGCCATGAAGCATAATCCGTTCATAAGATCACGTTATCAGAGCAGTTAGTTATAAGAGTTACGACACGCGGATGACCATTCTAGAGAGATATGAGTTTTGTTGACCAGTCCACACACTAGAAAATAAGGGGACGACGACGTTTCGGTCCATCCTGGACCATTCTCAAGTCGATTGTGAATGAATGCATTGCACAATCGACTTAAGAATGGTCCAGGACGAACCGAAACGTCGGCGTCCCTTCATTTTTTAGTGTGTGGACTGGTCAACAAACTTCAACCACGTTATTGTGACTCATCGCCTGCATATATGTTTTATGTTTTAGTGGCTCTAACTCGTTTAATTTAAAACAAAAATTATGTTAGATAGTCATACATTTTTGTGTTGCTTTTGTGGCTTACGGTGAGCAAGATTGTGACTTACAGCGCCATTATTTTAGACGTGTACCCGCACTAATAGGTAGCTAATGGGTTTTAAACCTCTGGAGAGAGGACCAAGGAGTGAAGTGGGGCCTCAAGATGAATAACAAGGGACAGGCAATTAATGTTTCATGAGATCGAGAGGCAGAAGAGTTACATTTTCTCCGGCGACAATTCGCCAAATATATTTAAGTTCCTTTTAACCAACATAAGAATTCAGGGTTATCAGGAGTGTGAGCTTAGCTAAATGAATTGTGGGGTTCAGTTCCTTGAGTCCATTATGTGCCTCTGTAACCCTTTCCACTACCGCCCACAAGATGGGTATGGGGTGCATAATAAATGAACTAAACAGGAGTGTGAATCGCACGTAACATTTCCGTCGGTCCTAGCAACAATACGGAAGAAAAAAACACTAAAACAAACACATCACAAATGAACATTAAAACATAAGTACATGGGAATACACGAATCGTGCAGAAGGCCTATTGACCCCACAATCTTGAGGTTATCTTGAGATGATTTCGGGGCTTTAGTGTCCCCGCGGCCCGGTCCTCGACCAGGCCTCCACCCTCAGGAAGCAGCCCGTGACAGCTGACTAACAACCAAGTATCTATTTTACTGATAGGTAACAGGGGCATAGGGTGAAAGAAACTTTGCCCAATGTTTCTCGCCGACGCCTGGGATCGAACCCAGGACCACAGGATCACAAATCCAGCGTGCTGTCCGCTCGGCCGACCGGCTCCACAAGAGGTAACTCTTCTTTTATATAGAGACAAGTGGTGTGTTTACATTGAAAGCCTCCGCATTTCGTTTCGTAATTGATGCGGTCATTACTGAGCATGAGAAACGATTCGCAACCACTTATACGAACGGGTATTATGACGAGGAGTTTACTCCACTCAGCTATTTAGAACGCCGGTTTAGGAAATAATGCCAAACCAGCCTAATTGCCATCGTTAGAGGGCAAAAACATTAACGAGAGCGAGGGAGCGAGGAGGAGAGCTGCGAGACGCTAACGAGATACGGACCGTCTCGTTTGTCAGGTTATATTGGTTGCATTGCTGCATGATTATGGATATACATTGTGCAGGGGGAAGTGTGTTTAGTTAACACTAAGCTGTTTTAATGATTCCTCGGCGCTGTTTGACATGTTTTGTTTAATATATATATATATATATATATATATATATATATATATATATATATATATATATATATATATATATATATATATATATATATATATATATATATATATAAAACTTCCTCCTCATAGTTATGAGGAGGAAGCACTGGTAGAAGCCACTCAGCCCCTGGTTGATAAATATGCATATTGTTATCGCCAGACACTCGCCAAAACCAGTCACTTAATTGTGCTTATTTCTGATGGTGTGATTGTCAGAGTTATGCACTTCATGGCTACTAGAAGTGAGTCGAAGAGCATTTAAGGTAATGAGAATGACGTATTGTACTAGAAGACAAGCAAAGCCAGTACACGATTAAGGGAAGGAACGTGGAAACAAAACTATTGTATAGTAAAGAGAAGTCAGCGCCTCAAATCTGGAAAATAAGATGGATTCAGGAGCAGATATACAGCCAAATCTCTCTCCCGAAGAAAATACATCAACGTAATCGTATCGGCGACATTTGAATTGATGGCGAACATCTGAGAGCCATTCAAGAATTTGAACAAGAAGATCTCCTTGTCATTGAACACAAGCTAAGTGGAGCTTTCCTATCCATGAAAGCACTCACATAAATTTTAGAAGTTTTGAATAGGTTCTGATTTAAAAAATGAAAGGACTTGAATACGAAGAAAGATTTAAGAAGTTTGATCATATTAGTATAGGAGAGAGACGGAGGATGGGAAATCTGCTCATGACATTTATGATTCTTAAGGGCATTGACACAGGAGATAATTATGAAAAGTTTAACATGATGAAGAATAATTAAAAAAAATATATATATCATGGATTGCAAAGTAAATGTTTAGTTAACTTAGATAGATGTAAGAAAACACTTCCTTGTCTGATGAGCAATGTGGAAATTTAATAAACTAGAGGAGAAGGCGGTCGAGAATAGATAAGATATTAATATCATAATTTGTGAATCAATGCAGCTACAAGTTAGTAAGTACAAATAGATGAGTAAACTCAAACATACATACTCACTCACAAGAACACACATTCACCATCCACACATACAGAAGCACACACGGACACACTTTTACACACACACGTTACATAGCTTTCATAGTAGTTACCATAACACACATTCAGTTCCTTAGTCTTTGGTTATGTGCAGCACGTGATTGTATCAGGTTTCCATTTCCTTCTTCTTGGCTGATTATTATATTTGCTGAAACCTCTATAAGCGTCATTAGTGCTGCCCTCTCGCTAACATCCCTTCAAGTCGCTACTCACATTAAAGAAGCTTAGTGAAAATATCTTGAAGATACCTGAAGGCATCCGACTTACGAAACAATGTGTCACAGCCCAGGATAAGGAGTCGGCAGCTTTCAAGTACCTTCAAGACATCTTCTGTAAGCTGCTTAGCACAAAGATCAAAACCAAATTTGAAGGGAATTGAAGCTATGCATCGGAGGCATAAGTAAACAGAAAGTATCGATTATTACCAAGGAACAAGAATTTTGGTATTTTTTGTACTTAAATGGCGGAGGACAGGAATTAGAGGTTGGAAACAACAATAGCAGCTAGGAAAACATAGCTAAACAAGCGATGATGCACAGGAGCTGACGCTCAAACAGCAACTATAGCTAGGTAAGCACGCACACACACAGGGGGCCGACGCCCAGAGGGCCAAGCACTGCTAGCCAAGCACCCACACATAAGAACCGACGCCCAGAGGGCCAAGCACTGCTAACCAAGCACCCACACACAGGGGCCGACGCCCAGAGGGCCAAGCACTGCTAGCCAAGCACCCACACATAAGAACCGACGCCCAGAAGGCCAAGGACTGCTAGCCAAGCACTCACACACAGGGGCCGACGCCCAGAGGGCCAAGCACTGCAAGTCGCCAGCGCATCTCGCTTCTCTTTCTCTGTTTACGACCTCGCCGTCATACACAGCCTCGGGAGGGGCGAGGAGGAAGAGAGAGTGGAGAGTGTCGAGGAGAAAGAGGAAGAGGAGGAAGAGGAAAATGAAATAGAGGATATAAAAAAGAAGAAAATGTAGAAAGGGAACGGGAAGTGAGGTGGAAGAAGAGGCACACGAAGAGAGATATGAGGAAGATAAGGAAAATAGGGAGAGTAGGAGAATGGGGAAGACGAACAAGAGAAAAAAAAAGATGAAACAGAGGTGGAAGAGAGAAAAGAGGACGAAAATACTGTGGTTATTTCTATGCTACACTTTTTTGGTTTAAACTTCATATATCTAAGTTGTAATTCCCTCTGTTCTTGTGAGCATAACTGAAAATGATACTAATGCTGCTACTTATGTTACCTAGGCTGCTCTGGTTTAGGCTTGAGGAATGCAGCAGCAAAATCGTTCGGTTGTCATCCCCGGATACAAGGCATGTATCCATGTATCCACAGGAGGAGACAGGGATCACAAGGCTGACATAGACCCTTTCCCTAACCGTAATTGAACACGGATTTACCTTTAGTAAAAAAAAATGAAAGAAAGAAATGGGAAACATTGAATTTACGGGCTATTCATGCCCGTGCCACCTCTTGGGTGGCTTAATCTTCATCAATCAACACTTAAAATATTTACATAAATGAAGAAGGAATTACGAATAAGATGGTTGAAGTTACAAGAATAAGTGGAAGAAAAACCACAACACATTATTGCAATAACGGAATAAAATGACACATATCAGAGTAGCCATGATCATCCCAGAAGGATATCAAATATTAACGAATTAGACGGTAAACGTGGGTTAAGGTTGTGGAACTCTACTTTTGTAGCTGTATTGGAGCTTTGATGAAATAAATTAATCCGAGAAAATCGCTCATCAAAAATTCATATCAGGAATAGCAACAGCGGATAGTTAGTGACAGCGGTGATTTACAACCCTCTCCCTCCCTCCTTCCCCAAAACAATTCAAGGGATGAAAATGATAAATTCAACGAGGCCTGATAATGGAACGGACAACCACAGTAGCGAGGGGAAATCACACACACACACATACACACACAAAAGTCAATGTGAAGACTCAGACAATGAGATGAAAGATATTGTGCGACATAGTCCTCACCGTAGAGTACAAAAAAAAACCACTGTAGAGTAAAAACAAAACACTGTAGAGCACAAAAAACACCTGGAGAAACTAGAGCGACAAAATCAACATGACCGGACTTAAGATCACCAAAGCTGCTGAAAAATATATATTTCGTTACCCGTTAACTGTAAAGAAGTAAACGGAGTTTCGATATTAAAAAATGACGCAATATTAGAAGTCGTGACGCAGTGACGCAATGTGTCACTGACAGATATTCCGTGTAAAGTGCAGGAAAAAGTAATCAGGTTGAGAATTTATGGAACACACGAGGGAGGATAAACTTTGTAGCGTAAAGGCAACATGAATTTAAATGGAGAAACTTCATGCCTGCTAAACCTGATTGAGTTCTATGTCAAAGTCATTAAAATATTGCAGGAAATAGAAACCTCGACAGAATTATTCTTCGTAGAATGATACTGTTTCTCAGGTAAAACTTAAACAAGCTAGATAAAGTCGGACAAGTTACACAAATAAATTAGACATGGACAAAGAAGAGTCTAAATGACAGAAAATGACAGATGCTTTGAATGACAGATATTTTGGTTACAGTCATAGATGAGGTCTCGACCTGGTGGGATGTGACTAGTGGGGTCACCGAGCCGTGACCAAAATACATCTGCTGCTCCAAGTTTATGTAAATGATGTGAGGGAGAGACCTTTTATCAAAGGGACAAAGTTAATAACGAAGAATATGAAAACTAAGAGGATCGGCTGTTACTGAAAGGCTGTGGAAAACTCCCCATGAGTGCTCTGATTGGTATAGAGTTTAATCACAACAAGTGTATGGTAAGAAGTAGACCAGGAGGAGTCTACACTATTAGGGTAAGATAAATACTGAAACCTGGAGAAAATAGAAGAAAGTTGGATGGGAATGTAATTCCAACCCTAACATCAGAGACAATCAACAACAAGATATCAATCAACAACAAGGTATCAATCAACAACAAGACAATCACTTAACAACAATCAATCAACAAGGTAACATTAGAAGCACGAGTAAAGCTGGTAAAAATCAAGATTCCACCTAAACACCTATATAATGACTCTTTCGTGACAATCATTACAGCGTATATAAGACCAATATCGGAATATACAACACTGACCTAAAATCTGCACCTAGCAAAAAAAATGTACAAAAGTTAGCAACATGTTTAGGAACAGAACTAACGGATAGTTCCTGTTAGTTCGACAAAAGGTTTGAAGAACAAAGTCTCTTAATCATAAATGAAGAGCAGGTAATCACAATATACATGATACATAAAGAAATTGGGAAGTTGAACAAAGACATCCTTCGCAAATTCAAAGTAAGAAAATAAGACATTGGTGAAACCTTGAAAAGCAAACGAGTCGAAGACATGTCAAGAAATACTTATTTGTATGGGTGTCAAAAAATAAAATGCATCGAAAGAAGTTATGGAATCAATCTTCATCCACAACTTGAGGTCCAAATTTATACAAAAATTAATATGGCAGGAAAGTTCAACAAAGGCGTAGCTGGAACAGCAGGGCAGAGCACAACGAGTAGAAGAAAAAATACGAGGAAGACAGTGTGAAGGAGGAGTAATTGGTGCACAAAGAATAATGAAAAGTTGGCACAATGAGAAGAAGGATAAGAAAAATGAAGAAAATGTCAAGTCACAATAGGTAAGAAAGTAAAAGTGGTCGGAGGATAAGGACCAGAAAGAACAGGGAGAACATACAAGAGAAAGAGCAGAGAGAGAGATAGGAAAAAATAACTCAACGGCTTTAAGAGCTGTACCAAGAGAGGACATAAATTCACTAGTAATTTGGTTACAGCTTTGCAAAATAGTATCTTCACCAGCACCCGCTAAGCACGCTATAAATTACAGCCCAACACACTCACTCTCTCCCTCCTACCTAAATCCTACAATTAACATCTCTCTCTCTCTCTCTCTCTCTCTCTCTCTCTCTCTCTCTCTCTCTCTCTCTCTCTCTCTCTCTCTCTCTCTCTCTCTCTCTCTCTCTCTCACTCTCTATTCCTTACCTGAATTCCAGTATCTGTCTCTCCTCTCTCCACTACTAAAATCCCAGCACGAATCTCTCCTCTCTCCATTTTCCTCCCTAAGATTGCTGACAACAGTAACAAGTTATAATCCTAAATTATCCTATTTGGGCGTTTCTTCATTCGTTCACATAATGTCAATATAATAATTTATTTGTCTAACAGAAACCTCAATGAAAAAGAATAAAAGTATTTTTCCTTTGATTTCTCTCACTTGGCTTAATGGTCAAATTTATTAACTGGTAATAATATTAATATTTTTTGGAAGAAGGGAACATTCGAACGTCTTTGTTGATTGCTTCAGATCAGTTCATTAAGACGATATATTGTTGGTTCATTGGATGCTGTAATTAATGAGATTTCATCAGTTATATATTTTTAGTATCCTTTAGCTATATTTATTCATTGCAGTTTTTGCTTTGGGATGCTTGATGACTTAAATAATTGAAAATCAGATACAAACAAAGCTATATTTTGACTGGAGACAAGCAAGTGAATTTGGTTATCAATAAGTCAGAATATGTCAAGTTTAATTAACATTTAGCAATCAAAATTAATAAAAACAAAAGTTCAGTTGGTTACTTAGAAAACGCAATTAAAATAGAAAACAAAATCGTCATGGGACGACAAGCAAGCTTAAGAATACTAAGTCTTTTAACAACTTAAGAAAGATGATTCTCCTCATCCACACTGCGCAGTACATAAACATATACACACCTCGCAGAACATACACACATGCCCACCGCGCAGCAAATACACACATTTACAACTCGCAGTATAGACACGAAAACTTTACTTTTGTCCTGAACAATATTCAGGGACTAAGCTCTTGCTGTGAGTCCGATAACCTCCCAGAGCGAGACTAGAAACGTGTTACAGGTAAGAAAATTTTATTTAGAAATATTTAGATTAAGACTTAGAAGCTTTATTTGTAAATGTCTTATTGAGATCATTACAGTTGTAGCATGACAGTTATAATGTAGTAAAATTTACAGCTTAAAGTTAGTGAAGCTTAACATGGGAAAATAAAGAGCTTGAAATTAAAACAATTAGTAATGTACAGTTAAAATTTAACATGAACCGATATTAATTTGCATAACCAGAGCAAAATTTAGCATTCTGACTGTCAAGATTGAGTTTACATTTGTAATGATTAATGGTTAACGAAGCTTATGTTTGAGATATATTAATATTAATAATATAGTTTGAGAGAGATTAATTATAAATTTGCATAACCTGTGCAGAATTTGCCATTCTGACTAAAAATTTTGGGTTTACATTCGTAATGATTATTAGTTAACGAAGATTATGTTTGCAAGATATTAATCCACGTTTTCATATTTATAACCGTATCTTGTAATATGTTAATTTTTAATCTTACACTGAATGCTAGAATCATTCGAAACGCCAAGAAGAATTGTATTATAGATCACATCAAAAAGCATGAATATCACAAGAGAGACTTACATTTTTGTAATTAAACTGTGTTCATATGTACCTCACAAACACTCCACAATACAATAGATTAAAAATGTATAATCATCATAAGTAAATTCACTGCACATGGTATACAGGCTCTCAGCAAGCCTTTATGCAAATGAGAATGTCGTTGTGTCATAGTTAAAAGCAGTTCTGGGAGCATTTTGTTCTCACAAACACTACGATGTATCATACCAGCTTGTACAATAATTCTGCACTATATGAAGACGAACTCTGTGTATTTACTATTTGTGCCTGCAGAATCAAGCTATTAGCTCTTGGACCCCGCCTTTCTGACCAATGTATTTTTCCTCTTTTATGGCTACTATATATATTTCTCTCTAACACACACTCACACACACACACACACACACACACACACACACACACACACACACACACACACACACACACACACACACACACACACACACACACACACACACACACATATACACACACACAGTTGATTGAATCACAGTTGAATCACACACATATACACACAGTTCAGTTGATTGACAGTTGAGAGGCGAGACCAAAGAGCCAAAGCTCAATCCCCGCAAGCACAATTAGGTGAGTACACACACACACTCACAGGGGGGCCTGGTAGCCTGGTGGATACCGCGCAGGACTCGTAATTCTGTGGCTCGGGTTCGATTCCCGCACCAGGCAGAAACAAATGGGCAAAGTTTCTTTCACCCTGAATGCCCCTGTTACCTAGCAGTAAATAGGTACCTGGGAGTTAGTCAGCTGTCACGGGCTGCTTCCTGGGGCGTGTGTGTGGTGTGGAAAAAAAAGTAGTTAGTAAACAGTTGATTGACAGTTGAGAGGCGAGCCGAAAGAGCAAAGCTCAACCCATGCAAACACAACTAGGTGAATACACACACACACACACACACACACACACACACACACACACACATTTGGTACTTATTTGGGAGATAAAATTCTTCAAGAATCAGAGAGAGAGAGAGAGAGAGAGAGAGAGAGAGAGAGAGAGAGAGAGAGAGAGAGAGAGAGAGAGAGAGAGAGCGAGAGAGGGAGAGAGGCCCCACAGTTCGAGCACTAGTCTGGTGGCAAACCTTTGAACCTTTTCCAGTTTTGTCTTATGCTTGACTAGATATGAACCCCATGCTGGAGCCGCATACTCCAGGATTGGTCTGACATATGTGGTATATAATGTTCTGAAAGATTCCTTACACAAGTTTCTAAAGGCCGTTTTTATGTTAGCCAACCTGGCATATGCCGCTGATGTTATCCTCTTGATGTGAGCTTCAGGGGACAGGTCTAGCGTGATATCAACTCCCAGGTCTTTCTCTCTGACTCTTGAAGTATTTCATCTCCCAAATGATACCTTGTATCTGGTCTCCTGCTCCCTACACCTATCTTCATTACATTACATTTGCTTGGGTTAAACTCTAACAACCATTTGTTCGACCATTCCTACAGCTTGTCCAGGTCTTCTTGAAGCCTCAAGCTGTCCTCCTCTGTCTTGATCCTTCTCATAATTTTGGCGTCGTCAGCAAACATTGAGAGGAATGAGTCTATACCCTCTGGGAGATCATTTACGTATATCATAAACAGGATAGGTCCAAGCACAGAGCCCTGTGGGACTCCACTGGTGACTTCACGCCAATCGGAGGTCTCACCCCTCACCGTAACTCTCTGCTTCCTATTGCTTAGATACTCCCTTATCCACTGGAGCACCTTACCAGCTACACCTGCCTGTCTCTCCAGCTTATGTACCAGCCTCTTATGCGGTACTGTGTCAAAGGCTTTCCGACAATCCAATGTGTGTGTGTGTGTGTGTGTGTGTGTGTGTGTGTGTGTGTGTGTGTGTGTGTTTGTGTGTGTGTGTGTGTGTGTGTGCATGAAGAGGTAGGGCATGGTGGGATTGTTATGCAAAGTGTAGTTCACTGGCCACCTGGGCAACACGTAACTGAATTTACTTGTGGGAATGGAAAGTGGAGTGTGAACGATGAATTCTGCAGAGGTCGCAGGGAGGGAAGGTTGATGAACGACGGGAAAAGTTGTTAGACTGAGGGATGGATGGAGGAGAAACACACACACACACACACACACACACACACACACACACACACACACACACACACACACACACACACACACACACACACAGTTATGGAGACCTCCCATCTATTCTAAAAAAGAGGTTCAATAGTAGTTATATGCACTTGTTTAAGAACTGCAAATCTCTTTACGCTGGAGAATACTCTACTAATTACAGTTATCATAACTGTAATTAGTAACGATAACTGTAACTGTAAATGCCTGCTGTATCTTGGGCAAGCAGTCGGCGCCTGCTGTGCTGGATGATGATTTCAAACATATATATATATATATATATATATATATATATATATATATATATATATATATATATATATATATATATTTACATATATATATTTATATATATATATATATATATATATATATATATATATATATATATATATATATATATATATATATATATATATATATATATATATATATATATATGGATTGTTAGTTCCCTCTGTACTCCACGAGTGGATGCATATTCATAGCTTAAAATCAATGGGCTCTCAATCAACAGCTGAGGACAAAAATTCAAGCAGTAAATGGGACTATAACTCAAGCCTTTGGTCATATTTTCCATCTCTCTCATAAATCTAACGTGTGTTCATAGGGAAAAAAATATTAAATATTGTTATATATACTTTTCATACTTTTTTAAATAAATGAAACGGAGCTAGATTTTGTTCTTATTTTAAAATAATTATGATACATGTTATTCACTTGTGTTTCATGCTTCATAAGGCAGCAATAGACTGTAAGATTGCACCAGAGGGATAAAATGAGATACTGAGCCTTAGAACCTGACGTGTATTAGGTATGATGTATGACGCATGGTATTAGGTATGATGTATGACGCATGGCAACCGGTCATCGACCGCACATCCACGCAACATCCGGCCGCATTAGGGTAAGACGGCTTGCTTCCGGCCACTCGATGATCGAATACGCAATTTCCTCTGGAGTTTCATCAGACTGAGTGGCTCGTGTCCAATATTTATTCCCGAGTGAAATATTTTTGTTTGTAAATTTGGTTAGTCATGAGGCAACAAAGAGCATCAGGGGAAAATAATGTGGAAGATGCTGATTACATCATCAAAAGTGACGAGATGAAGAGAGCATCCTTTAGGGGTAACCACGCCTGGAGCCTTAATTACCTACATGGCTATAGACACTCCTGAAGTTAGTCAGTACTCATATGGTTATCCAAAGTATACTTCTGTGTACTTCAGATATGGCTACACAAACACTCCTTAATTAAGTTTGTACATACTGATATTGTTTCACAAACAATCCTCTTCTCTTTTCCCCAGTTAGCACTCCTTAAGACAAATACCAAATATTAATTTCCATATGTACGGCCTATTTATATACAACAAAAGAGTATAAGTTCTTTTTCAGCGCCTTAGTGTGGCAATCCAGAGAGGAAATGCTCACTGCATCCACGGTTCCTGCCCGCCATCTGAGGAGCTGGAGGAGCTGTTCAACTTGTGACAAGCAGCCTTGTACCCTGCATGTAATCAATATTGTAACTTTTTTGTGTAATGACATTTTCAAATAAAGTTAGATAAATATACACACTCAACAAAAGATGTACTCTATTTATTGATGTAATATACTCTAGTCTTGAACTATATTCAGGAACTGAGTATATTTATATATGCTGTTCAGTCCGTAAGTATTACAGATGCCTTAATAACGATCCCGCGATTAAGCCCTTCAGCCTAACACTCCACCGAAGTAAAACAAAACCAATACATTTTTACTCCACTAATAACGTATATTTAGTATAAAACTTTTCTCCGCTACACAGTTTAGAAATGTAAAACAAAAAATTAACATTGAACTACGTAAGGTTACGGATGGTTACGTTATGTAGTTTCACGCGGTTAGGTTAGGTTAGGTTAGGCATGATTAGATTATGTTAGGTTGTCATGGTTAGTCGAAGTGTATTTACAGTACTGAAGAAGAAAGAAATAATCACGTCTCGAGATTATTTAGGAAATTGCTCAATGATCCTTTAATATATATATATATATATATATATATATATATATATATATATATATATATATATATATATATATATATATATATATATATATTAAATGAAACGGCAGGTGAGTGAACAGGTGGGTGGCTTGGCAGGTCTGTGCAGGCAGGTGGGTGGGATGAAATGAAATGAAATGTGTATATATATATATATATATATATATATATATATATATATATATATATATATATATATATATATATATATATATATAATATATATATATATATATATATATATATATATATAAATTTTAATTATTATATATTAGTTCTTTATATAGTTAGATGCAGGTTAGGTAAAGTTAGGTATATTGCTTCCAACCCGTTCCCAGGCTGTTCATTCCATCCAGCTGCCGACCCCAAAGGCGCTTTCATCAATTTTAAATTGCAGTTATGGTGCCCACTGGGATGTTAAATTTGATGACTGAGCTTTTAGGGTCGTCATTAGTTTGGACAAGCACAGCCTGAAGACGGCTTCCCACCTCCACGTGCTCTATATACAAATAACTTTCAACAAAACCAAAACTTTTAACCTAATCTATGCAATACAATAATATACATGAAACATACAATGATATTCGATATAAAAGGAACAATACCGTATTAGAGAACAGGGCGCCCACAAATCGACAAAATGTTCCTTTGAGAACAGCTGCACCTTGCAAGATCATATCCAGAGCATGGACCCATGCAACCCATTCTCAAACAATGGATAATTGTTAATCCAATGGCTGTTCCCAAATGCGTATTATTAAAAACTATTTCTCATACAGTGTAATTCAATATTTTACCTGAAGTACATATGAGAGAAGAAAAAGGACATTGTATGATTAGGTGTTTTGGTCCCTTTGGCAATCATATTTATTGAATGTAGATGAGTTAAAGATGAGATAAGTTGACTTACAAGGTAGAATGAGAGTGCTGCATTTTTGGGAAAAAAGCTTCGAAAGAGACCAGATGTTCATCACTAGAGAATAAGAGAGAGAGAGAGAGAGAGAGAGAGAGAGGGAGAGAGAGAAAGAGAGAGAGAGAGAGAGAGAGAGAGAGAGAGAGAGAGAGGGGAAAGGGAGAAAGAAAGATTCTCTCCCTCACTGTTACAATAAACCCTGAGGGAGACACATTACCCCAGCAGTCGTGCAGACAACAACACACTGATGGAAGCAGAACATATTCCTTCCTCCTTGACATACCACCACATTGTTCACGTCCCGCCCCGCCTCTAAGACAAATATCCGCTTACAGTATATGACAGGTAAAAACAATATGCTCCAAGCGGACTCTGGTGGCAAGTACGTCAAGCTTGAGAGTCGTTTGAGAAAAGCTTGCATCTCAGGTTATAATATTCTCAACGTACAGTATTCCAATTTTCTATAAAGGCAAAATGAATTTCCAGAGCACTAGTCCGTTAAAAATGTTGATAATGTCGCGGAAGGTTTCTGAAACATGGCCGAAATAATTTTACTAAATACACACACGCGCACGCACGTACACATGCACACACTATACGTACGTACGTACACATACATACACTCAACACACAGGGCCTCGCGGCCGAGTGGACAGCGCTCTAGGGTCGTAGTCCTGAAGGTCCGGGTTCGATCCTTGAGCTTTTCACCCCTGATGCACCTGTTCACCTAGCAGTAAATAGGTACCTGGGAGTAAGACAGCTGCTACGGGCTGCTTCCTGGGGATATGCATGTGTGTGTGTGTATGTTAGAGAGATATATATGAGGTAAACATAATAGAGGAAAAATGCATTGGTTAGAAAGGCGGGGTCAGAGAGCTAATACCTCGATTCGACAAATACAAATAGTAAATACACACACACACACACACACACACACACACACACACACACACACACACACACACACACACACACACACACACACACACACAAGTAAGGTGTTCCAGTGGATAAGGGAGTATCTAAGCAATAGGAAGCAGAGAGTTACGGTGAGGGGTGAGACCTCCGATTGGCGTGAAGTCACTAGTGGAGTCCCACAGGGCTCTGTACTCGGTCCTATCTTGTTTCTGATATATGTAAATGATCTCCCGGAGGGTATCGATTCATTTCTCTCAATGTTTGCGGACGATGCTAAAATTATGAGAAGGATTAAAACAGACGAGGACTGTTTGAGGCTTCAAGAAGACCTAGACAAGCTGAAGGAATGGTCGAACAAATGGTTGTTAGAGTTTAACCCAACCAAATGTAATGTAATGAAGATAGGTGTAGGGAGCAGGAGGCCAGATACAAGGTATCATCTGGGAGAGGAAATTCTTCAGGAGTCAGAGAAGGAAAAAGACTTGGGGGTTGATATCACGCCAGACCTGTCTCCTGCAGCACATATCAAGCGGATAACATCAGCGGCATATGCCAGGCTGGCCAACATACGAACGGCATTCAGAAACTTGTGTAAAGAATCATTCAGAACTTTGTATACCACATATGTCAGGCCAATCCTGGAGTATGCAGCCCCAGCATGGAGTCCATATCTAGTCAAGGATAAGACTAAACTGGAAAAGGTTCAAAGGTTTGCCACCAGACTAGTACCCGAGCTGAGAGGTATGAGCTACGAGGAGAGACTACGGGAATTAAACCTCACTTCGCTGGAAGACAGAAGAGTTAGGGGGGACATGATCACCACATTCAAGATTCTGAAGGGGATTGATAGGGTAGATAAAGACAGTCTATTTAACACAAGGGGAACACGCACAAGGGGACACAGGTGGAAACTGAGTGCCCAAATGAGCCACAGAGATATTAGAAAGAACTTTTTTAGTGTCAGAGTGGTTGACAAATGGAATGCATTAGGAAGTGATGTGGTGGAGGCTGACTCCATACACAGTTTCAAGTGTAGATATGACAGAGCCCGATAGGCTCATGAATCTGTACACCTGTTGATTGACGGTTGAGAGGCGGGACCAAAGAGCCAGAGCTCAACCCCCGCAAACACAACTAGGTGAGTACAACTAGGTGAGTACACACACACACACACACACACACACACACACACACACACACACACAATCATTCTGATTGTTCTTCTGGAAAATTTCAGATTTCCAGATTCTGGAAAATTCTGTTCATCGTCTTTTAAGAAGGATGATGTATACCTTAGAATAATTACTAATCTGCATCAGTCTTCTGCCTCCTAAGCTTGCCTCTTACGCTGTCCATACCACTAAACAGGCAATTCTTATAATACTAGTAACAAGACTGAAGCACACACACACTGTCCGCAGTATTACTGTCATCTTCACCTTTATTTTGTGAGAGAGAGGGATGAGGGGAAGTGGGCTGGGGAGAGGTAAGTGAGGTGTGTCAGAGATGGAATGGAGAGAGTGAGAGCTGAAGATACAGAAGTGAATGGAGAAAGCGAGAGAGAGAGAGAGAGAGAGAGAGAGAGAGAGAGAGAGAGAGAGAGAGAGAGAGAGAGAGAGAGAGAGAGAGAGAGTGAGTGAGAGAGAAAGATAGTGAGAGAAACTCGTGGGTGAGGATTGAGTAAAGAGACTGTAACAGAGTGGAATGATTAAAGAAAAACAGAGAGAGTTTTAAGTGAAAGTTGAAATAATTACAGAGTCGTTGAATGAGAGCCAGTGGAGACACCAAAAAGAATGGTGGAAATGAGAGTGGATGAATAAGTGTGAGGTGGAAATGCGATAGAGAAAAATGAGACAGAAGGTAGGAAATGGGAAAGAGTGGTTGTAATGAGAAAGAAGATGGAATAGGATGTAGTCGAAGGAATGTGAGAGTGTATTCTCTCTCTCTCTCTCTCTCTCTCTCTCTCTCTCTCTCTCTCTCTCTCTCTCTCTCTCTCTCTCTCTCACTCTCTCTCTCTCTCACTCTCTCTCTCTCTCTCCCCTCTCTCTCTCTCTCTCTCCCTCTCTCTCTCTCTCTCTCTCTCTCTCTCTCTCTCTCTCTCTCTCTCTCTCTCTCTCTCTCTCTCTCTCTCTCTCTCTCTCTCTCTCTCTCTCTCTCTCTGTCTCTCTCTCTCTCTCTCTCTCTCTCTCACTCTCTCTCTCTCTCTCTCCCTCTCTCTCTCTCTCTCTCTCCCAATCTCTTCCTCTATTTCCGCCACCATGATTCTTCCTCTCCTTTTAACACCACTACCCCTTCCTCCCTCCCTCCCTCCCTCTTATTTTCCTTCACTTTTCCGCCTTTCCGTCCCTCTCTCTCTCCCTCAACTCCCTCCCTGCATGTAGTTCTTTAAGGCTCGTAACTTTGGTCACCGGGAAGAATAATATTTCCTTAACCATCTCCTCAATTTACATAATGGTATTCGAGGGCAGTTCAATAAAAACTTTTCACCTGTTTGTCGTTGAGGGAGAGACTGTGGAGCTTGCTGTCCGGATGCACAGAGCGTGGGCAGCTTTATGAGGAAAGGTGAGAGAGAGAGAGAGCGAGAGAGAGAGAGAGAGAGAGAGAGAGAGAGAGAGAGAGAGAGAGAGAGAGAGAGAGAGAGAGAGAGAGAGAGAGAGAGTGGTTGATTGATGAAAATTAAGCCACCCAAGAGGTGGTTCTGGCATGATTTTAAGCCCGTAGAGAAGAGAAGAGAGAGATATTAGCATATTATATGCTACCTCGCATGGTAGGATGAGGTGTGGAGGCTATATGTTCCATCATAAAATGGCTGCCACAAGTATGCAGGTGCACGGACTCACTATATAGCCAGGGCAACTTGGGCATTTCGTTCTGAGCAGCTAAATCTATAGCAACAAAGGAAGAGAACTCTTATAAGTAAGCGCCTAGCCATTACGACTATAGAGCACTTGGAAATGGTCAGAATAAGGATTTGGGATGGGACGGGGAGAAAGAAAGGGTGCCCAAACACTTGCACGGTCATGGTTTGAACGCCGATCTACATGAAGCGAGACCCTCCCTCTACCGTCCAGCCAAAGTGGTTGGGTACACAAATGCTTGAAACTTATCTCTCTCTCTCTCTCTCTCTCTCTCTCTCTCTCTCTCTCTCTCTCTCTCTCTCTCTCTCTCTCTCTCTCTCTCTCTCTCTCTCGCAGTCTAACACTAAACATCTTTCTTTCCCTCATCTTCCCCTTCTCATAATTTTTTTTTATAAAGAATCCCTGAAACATCTGTACGGGTCTCCCACAAAATATATTGCACTCACTAAAAATTCTATGGGAATCACATCAAATATTTCCCACTTGACTACATAAAAATCTCATTGATCTATAAATACTAATATTTCTTAAAACATTTAACTTAGGCCTACCCCGACCAACCTAAGTCCGTCTCATATCAAAGACCATTCGCTCCTCTCTGTCTGCAAACTTAAGTGAGGCTCCCCCCAAGAGTCAGACCTCCAACTTTGGAAAGATAGACTTTTTATCTCATTAAATAGATATATTTGTCTTTGTTTCTTGGTGTCTTTCTCCCTATACATAACTTCCTCTCCCTACACATTATCTAGGCTATTTAATAATAAATTACAGAGGACATTATAATTAAAGGAGATCATCCATAATGAAATGCGTCAGTTCATCGTAACCATCTCTCTCTCTCTCTCTCTCTCTCTCTCTCTCTCTCTCTCTCTCTCTCTCTCTCTCTCTCTCTCTCTCTCTCTCTCTCTCTCTCTCTCTCTCTCTCTCTGTTTCTCCCTCTCGCATTTTTTATTTTCATAATATTCACCATAGCTCGTGAAATACTACAAAGAGTGAACGTCAAAACATCATTCCTTCCGTCCCATTCTCCTCCTAGTTTATTTCCTTCCAGTATATTTCCCTAGTCTCACCTCTCCTCCCTCCCTCCCTTCTTGCCCCATCTTCCCCCCCCTCCATCACCCCCTCCCCACCCATCTAATACCATCTCACAGCTCTCAATATGCGGCTGGTAGGGAAGGCGCTTTTCGTCAAGCACATAATTCATTGCTCTCCTCTCCTCTCTATGCCTCTATGTCTTCATGTATTCTGTCGACATGTATTTTTGTCTTAATCTTAATTATCTGTATATTGTTGGAGGCTCGTTTCTTCTGTTTATATTCCCTTCTTCCAATTTCCTTTGGATATTCTCTTTTGTTTATCTAAACGGTTCGTTTTTAATGTTTTCCTTTTCTTTCCTAGTTCTTGTTTTTTTCCCTTGTTCTTACCGAGTTTGTGTTGCGGCTGATTGTTGTTCTTCGTCTCTCTGACCTGTGTTGTGGCTCATACTTGTGATTCAGATACTCATTGATAGTGTTGCAGTGTATTCCTTTGTGGTAAACTACATATTCCCCTTTGTGGTAAACTGTATATTCCCCTTTGTGGTAAACTGCATATTCCCCTTTGTGGTAAACTGCATATTTCCCTTTGTGGTAAACTGCATATTCCCCTTTGTGGTAAACTGCATATTCCCCTTTGTGGTAAACTGCATATTTCCCTTTGTGGTAAACTGCATATTCCCCTTTGTGGTAAACTGTATATTTCCCTTTGTGGTGAACTGCATATTCCCCTTTGTGGTAAACTGCATATTCCCCTTTGTGGTAAACTGCATATTCCCCTTTGTGGTAAACTGTATATACCCCTTTGTGGTAAACTGCATATTCTCCTTTGTGGTAAACTGTATATACCCCTTTGTGGTAAACTGCATATTCTCCTTTGTGGTAAACTGCATATTCTCCTTTGTGGTAAACTGCATATTCCCCTTTGTGGTAAACTGTATATACCCCTTTGTGGTACACTGCATATTCTCCTTTATGGTAAACTGCATATTCCACTTTATGGTAAACTGCATATTCCTCTTTGTGTTAAACTGCATATTATCCTTTGTGTTAAACTGCATATTATCCTTTGTGGTAAACTGCATATTTCCCTTTGTGGTAAATTGTATATTCCCCTTTATGGTAAACTGCATATTCCACTTTATGATAAACTGCATATTCCCCTTTATGGTAAACTGCATATTCCACTTTATGGTAAACTGCATATTCCCCTTTGTGGTGTGTTTAGGCAAAGTTCCAGTTCAGTCTCGTCTTTTACATTCTTGAGAGAGTTGCTTTCTATTCCCACGTCCACGGGGACGATTTTCGACAATTTTTCCGTCCTTCTTTATCACGGTCATTCTTGCTTTTTTGCAATCGTTGTCTCTCTCTTTTTTTAAATAATAGTTATTCTCTCTATTTTTTCTCTTCTCTTTCTTATTTTCTTTTTTAATTGTTTTGTACTAACTAACCAGTGGAGGCGGAAACCAATGGTAAGAGTTTCTTTAACCCTGATGCTCCTGTTTACCTATCAGTAAATAGGTACCTTTGAGATTAGACAGCTGCTACGGGTTGCTTCCTAGGAATGTGTGTGTGAGCATGTGTTAGAGAGAAATATATGTAGTACGTGTAACAGAAGACAAATAGATTGGCTAGAAAGGCTAAAGAGTAAGAGAGAAAAAGAGAGAGAGAGAGAGAGAGAGAGAGAGAGAGAGAGAGAGAGAGAGAGAGAGAGAGAGAGAGAGAGAGAGAGAGAGAGAGAGAGAGAAAGAGACCATCACTTAATATATTAACTCAATGTCGCTATGGAGGTGGTGACCATTTACACATTTTCTGTAATTTTCTGGTGATCACTTACATATTTTCACTTACATATTTTTCATTAAATTAAATCCTCAATTTTCCTTTATCTTAGCGTTTCATATTCTTCTTCTTCTTCTACCACTCCTTTCCCCCTCTGTTCTTTCTTGAGACACGTCCGCGTGCTCAACCAGCTATACACCTTTCATCCCCCCTACCTCACCTTGTTACACGTATTCAACACTTCTCCCTTGCACTCATTATTCGTTAAAAAATAACTGCCAGGCGCAGACGACCCTGAAACACGAGCATAAAAGAAGCCCAGAGAATGTGAAGCAACAATTAGTAAGCGATTAGGCACTTAAGTCATTCTTTTTATCTATTGTTGATGGTTTTCTCCTCTTGTTTGTTCGACACTTTGGGGTTCCCAGGCTGTGAAAAGTGGCGTTGTGGTGAGTCGTGGTAGGCTAGGGATGATGGTGACGATGGTTATGGTGATGATTGTGGTGGTGGTGGTGATGGTGGTGATGGTGGTGATGGTGATGGTGGTGATGGTGATGGTGGTGATGGTGGTGGTGGTGGTGGTGGTGATGGTGGTGGTGGTGGTGATGGTGGTGGTGGTGATGGTGGTGATGGTGTTGATGGTGGTGGTGGTGGTGGTGATGGTGGTGGTGGTTGTGATGGTGGTGGTGGTGATGGTGGTGATGGTGTTGATGGTGATGATGGTGGTGGTGGTGATGGTGATGGTGGTGATGGCCACAGGATATATATATATATATATATATATATATATATATATATATATATATATATATATATATATATATATATATATATATATATATATATATATATATATATATATATATATATACTTCATTCTGGAGTAAAAAGCCGTGTATTGCGGCTTATAGACTACTGGCTTAGCGGGTTTCTCTCTCACTATGCCCCCTGGCTTGGGTGGCCTTTCCGCGCTCAAGGTCATCTTGTATATAAATAAATGACGGGGTCAAATTAGGGTCAAATTATGGTCAAATTAGCACGTCGGGTTGAAAAGTTCACGATGATTCGGCTATCGGAAAAGAAAAATGCTTGGTGGTTGAGAAGGCTCTTTTTTTCTGATACTTGCCTAAGCTCACTCGGACTCAAAACACACACACACACACATGCAAACACACACACACACACACACACACACACACACACACACACACACACACACACACACACACACACACACACACACACACACACACACACACATTCACACACACACACACACACACACACACACGCTGCTAACTGCACATGCCTTTCAGTGTGTACATCTATATCTGCACGCCAATCAGGAGCCAATGGAAGATAGTCTTCTTACAATCACCTCTCTATCGAATATCCACGTTAAACAACAAATGATCTGCGCCTTAGTGTACACCTGAATGTACACCTTACGCCTTAGTACCCCGTGTACGCCTTATAGTTATCTCGAGGGATTGTGACTATCATCTCAAACACTGCAATCCACCAACTAACAATCTCACAACTTTCACACCCACTGTTCGGTCGACGACAGGTAAAAACACTTTAGCTCTCTTGCACCTGCACTTTCCTGGGCGACACTCATGTGCCATCATGAAAAATGTGCAGAACGTGTAGCTGAAATGCAGGTCAAAAATACGAGGAAGGAAGGGGGGAGCAAAAGCCATAACGTGTGAGGAGACGTGCCGGATGGCTGCTTCAAGAGGTGAAGCACTCGGCCACAGTCTAGGTTTATGGGGCCAAGAGTCTCTGCGGGACACCTTGAAACTTCATAAACCATAACCTATTTCGTCTATGTATGTATTTCTTTTCACAAGTGTTGGCACACTATTATAACAGGTTTATATTTCCAGTTTTTTTCTTCAGTTGCATGTCACTATATGACTGGTCGGTGCACATATGGGACATAAAATAGGATAGATGAGGTTGAAGCTCTTGCAATTCCTCGGGCAACGGAGTCTTCGACCAGACTCAGTAATTCAGGATAAATAGCTTATAAGTATAGCCTAAAATCTGGTAGATTATTATGCCACTACAAAAATATTCTCACGATGTAGGACGTCCAAAAATACACAGAGCAGAGAGGCACTACGTTGGCCGATGGTCCCTGAAGTGTTGTGGTCATAGTTCACAACAATTAACAAGTGGCACTAGTGCCATCCGCCCACTACTCTGGAGATGGATTATATAAGACCTGGATTTACCTGTTTAATCTATAAACTGTCTTTGGACTGCAGACAGCAGCAGGGGTAATTAAATGTTCTAGCGTTCAGCTGGAATTGCAGTATGTGGTTGCAGAATTGTAGAATTAGAAATAGGTGTCTTCGTGGCTATAATTGGACGACATTGCACTCCTCAGCGAGCTTCGCAGGACTCTTTTTTAGAACCGACATGTCGGAATGTAATGTTTTTGGCAATTTTGATCTCTGAACTTTAACCCACCCATAGATGTCACTCTTCTTCACCAGGTCATTTCGTATCAGGTCACTTCCCAGGTCCCTCCCCACCTGGTCACTCCTAGCAGAAAACCTCAGGGTAGTTACCTAGCACAGCACCATTCAACAAACCTAGCACAGCACTATGAAGTTACCTAGCACAGCACTATGCAGTTATTTAGTTCAGCGTTATGAAACTACGTAGCATACAACTGTGAAGTTGCCTAGCACAGTACTGTGTAGTTAGCACAGCACTATTAAGTTACCTAACCCCGCACAATACGAGGCTCAACCACATAGACCTTCACACGCTAATAGTAATTACATATGATTTCGTGTCCTCATCACACACACTATCTCAAGCACGCTAATAATCTACTGTGTAATCAGCCCATCAGAACCGCTCGTGCAGTTACGCGTTCCGTAATGTCCCTCGTCACAATTATAACCACGCTCCATCGCTGCCTTGCTCCGTACTACACGTAGCTCTCATGAACATAACTATTGTAACGAGGCCTTTACGCTGGTAGAAACCTTTTTGGTGTATACAATTAAAAAAAAATACTTGGATGTGAATAAATGTGGGTGCGAGCGTTGAATTATTGGATAAAGGAAAGTCCGGCATGTTGCTTTTAACTGGATTTAATCCTATTATGCATTTGCTCTGTGTAGAGGAAAGCTGTATGTCCAATTGTACATCAATGTTGGACACTGTTTGTTTCCCAGGTTCCTGTTCCCCCCCCCCCCCCCTCCCCTGCTTGCATATCTGGAGATTAATGGTGTTTGATGAAGCTGTAGTCTTCGCAGCAACTTTTTTTTTATGGTGGGAAGTGGTTATCGTGAGAGAGAGAATTTGGTCATTATGTAAGTCATCTTGTGAGTGTGTTGTGTGTATGTTGAGTGTATACCATTTCTGAGTGTTGTCTCTGAGAGTCCTGTATGCGTCCCTTGTGTTTTCAAGATGGAAAGTAAGTAATTCTCCGATAATGAAGATAAGAAGGAGTGGCTTTAAAATTCTCGTCGGCTGTACTTGGTTGCTGAAGCGAGTTGCTAATGGGTCATTGGATACTACTAGCCTTAGGGGTGTGTGAGAGAGAGAGAGAGAGAGAGAGAGAGAGAGAGAGAGAGAGAGAGAGAGAGAGAGAGTGATAAATATAGGAAATACAAGAATGATAACAAGATAGACATATAAAGAGAGCCACCACTGGAGTTGGCACTGACAAGCCCAGACTGTGTGTGCTGAAACCCAAGTCAATATACTTAGGGCCTCGGGGCCTGGACACGCCAGAACGTCTCCTTCATGTCTGGCGCTATGGAGAGTCGCTACCCACGCTACCTCTCCCATACCCACACCAGCCACGGGTCTAACACCAAAACAATGATCAAGACAATACCCGCCTCAGTAAGAACAACAGCCCCGTTATCAGTATTTAAATTTATATTATTCCTGATGGAAATCGTATAATTCCATTCCATAATTCTATTGTTGGAAATCCAGGCTTCTGATGCCTGTGCCGTGTAATGTCTATTATCAGTGCTAATTATCTATTATATTACCTGTATCAGCTATATTTCCTGTGATAGACTTAATGTTGTGTCACAATATTGGTGGGTTACAGCTACCTAACACAGTGGCTAAATGATTCTTTTTTCACCAGTCATTCACCATGTAATTATCTTCAGTACAAAGATCACCATTCACCCGGCCCGTCCCATCGCGGCACTTTGCCCTTATATTCCCTTCAAAGTGCTATGTGGATTAGCGAGTTCTCCCCATAATTACGTATGAGGAAATCTTAGGTGCTAGGACATGGCATCGAACCGTCCTCCTGCATGCGTCTAAGGACTTGCGTCTAGTAACTACAGACGGACGCATTATCCCCCTGGACCACGATATGCTTAGAGTTAAGGCGTGCGTCTAGGGTTACCCAGGACGTTAGTTCGATCCCCCGTCCTGCTCCTAAGATGCTCTCCAAGATATATCAGGTCACTGTGATTTCTTGGTGTATTGTGTGACGAAAATCTGTAATAGAGCAATAACTATTCTGGCAGGTGTTGTGCCAATCGCACAGTAATTAAAAATAGAGAAAAACTAAAAAAAATAACTGTTTGATACCTTTACAGTGTGAGAGCTGCGGGTAAAAACAAGAGAATAAAAACTTTAAACATTTAATAACAAAAAAAATTACTTTAATTTTACACAAACTAACAAGTAACAAATAATGAAAAAAACTTATCAACTTGACTTAAACACAATCAAAAGATAAATATATACATGTGAAATTTATGTTAATATTAAAGGTGAAGGTTTTTTTTAATACAAAAGTCTTTTTACGAAAATGCTATGTGCGTCTACCCTCACCCGGAGGCGAGAGTAGTTGTGACAGCAATGAGCACTAGAAGAATAGTCTGATGCCCTGGACGCTGGCAGGGCTTTTTATAGGGGCTGTGACGTCATATTTGGCACGAATATTGGAGTTGGAAACAAGGAAGCCAACAGTTAAACGAACTACAGAGAGGTAGTTAGCTGGTGGCGTCTGGTCAATCGGCGAGACAGCAGATACTGTAGGGTGGAGGGGGGGGGGGGGGGAGGAGGTGTGTCTAGACAATACGTTATGGCCCGTATTGTTGATGTTGTTGATGTTGAACAAATCCACAAGGGCCGTGACGAGGATTCGAACCTGCGTCCGGGAGCCTCCCCGCCCACTGCTCTATTGTTGGTGTTGAATCTTTATGTTGGAGCATACTGATACGTAGGTGGTAAAGGAACAGGCAGGAACTACTGCTATGTAGGAGATAACCGTAACAATTTTCAACACGACTACAGAAACACTGATTATTCCAGTCTGTTTCTCAGCGTGAATAGTTATCAGGAACTATTGATATATAGGAACATATATCTCAAAGATATATATTACGGTATTACCCACACTCCTAAATAATCGAATACTAAATCTCCCTTCCCTCCCCCCCCCACCATCTCCTATATGCCTGACCAATTGGGCTGGACGGTAGAGCGACGGTCTCGCTTCATGCAGGTCAGCGTTCAATCCCTGTCCGTCCAAGTGGTTGGGCGCCATTCCTTCCCCCATCCGCCGTCCCATACCTAATCCTTATCCTGGTCTATTCTAAGTGCTGTATAATCGTAATGGTTTTGGCGCTTTCTCCTGTATCTACCAGCTCAACTGTCAGCCATTTTATACAGAGATCAGGATCTATTACATTTTATCAATTGTAAAAAAAATATTTATTGTATGCTTGATTTCCTTTGAAAATATTTAACGAACACGCAAACAAACTGGTGTAATAACTGGCCAATTAACACCGAATTACAGAAATTAAGGCACACAATATATAACTTTGAGACCGGACAGTGATTAGGTGGGCTTCTGAACCCTGAAATTCCAATTACAGTCGACTGAAGCCTCATCTTCGCTGAACCTGAAACCCCCCATTAACTTTAGTTTGATTACCTACGTTTAATTAATTGGCACTCGCATTCTCTATGTTTTTTTATAAATCTTTCTCCCTTTCTCTTTTCATACATTATTATATTTAAATTACATTCAAAAAACGTCTAATGAACGTATAAATACAATTAGAAGGAATTTTTGGTAGAATATACCAATTTGAAAAAATGTTTACTTTTAAAATTCAAGATAATTTGAAACGTAGAACAGAAAGAAGACGGATATGAATATGATGACTAAGCTGACGAAAAAAGTCAAAATTTACCAAAAAGTCCATTCCAATGCTATCCAAGAAACCAGCGGCCTTCCAGACCCGGTTTATTCATTCCCTCCAATAAGTAACACCAATGACTGGAAGGGAGCTTTTCCAGGCATTTTCTTCTACAGCCTCGAGCCTGGACTGCAGAGGCTCCACGGCCAGCCTGGAAACTCATGATAAGAGTTGCTGTATATTTCCAAAATCCAAGGGACTTGGCTGGAAAATTGGCTGACAAGTTGAGGTTTTTACAGGCCAAGTGGAAGGATGTGCTCGGGTGGATTTCTTTCAGGAGGCTGTGTTTTGAATTAATCTTGATGCGTAGGGAGGTAAAGACAACGAGAAAGCGAGTGCTAGAGAGAGAGAGAGAGAGAGAGAGAGAGAGAGAGAGAGAGAGAGAGAGAGAGACAGCATGAGCAGGAGAGAACGAGCAGAGGAGAGAGCGTGAGCAGGAGAGAGCGAGTGATAACAAGTGAGTGAAAGCGATGCAAACAGTTAAATGATTTTTGTTCTGCACTCACTATTACAACTATTATTACATATACTTCGAAAACATGTAGTAACAAGAGGGGGGCGGTGGGAATGATGCCAAACCACTTGGGCCGGACGGTAGGGCGACGGTCTCGCCTTAAGCAGATCGGGGTTTAGTCTCCGACCGTCCAAATGGTTGGGCACCATTCCTTTCCCCCAGTCCCATCCCAAATGCTTATCTTGATCTCTTCCAAATGCTATATAGTCGTAATGCCTTGGTGCTTTCTCCTGGTAGTTCTCTTCTCTTGTTTATCACAAACTACTACTACTATCGCTAGTAAAAGTTTATAAATGTACCGAAATTGCAACTTTCATTGTTGTAGAGTATAATAAACATATTATAACATTGACACGTACATTGACACGTACATTGACACGTACATTGACACGTACATTGATACGTACATTGACACGTACATTGGCTAACAAGTACATTGACTTCAGTGTTGCACAACCAGGTGGCGCTGTCACTTACAGGGAATCAGTCAAATCACCACTACAATTTAGTCCCCATTGCTTCTGAGACACTCGGCGCCTGAGAAAAGAGTGCCACCAATTTTTTTTAAGGAACTGGGTTCTAGGATAATTGAAACAACAAGAGATCCAAGAGCTGCCAGCTTCCTTTTCCAGGACCTCAATGTGGCGATACAGAGGGGAAATGCACACTGCGTTCAGGAATCCTGCCCGCTATCTGAGGAGTTGGAGGACCTCGACAACTTATTATATTAATTTTTGTACCCAATATGTAACTCTTTTTCTTGTAACAAAGTTTAAATCAAACAAACATATATGTGTATATACAAAAGAAAGGGGGGTGGTAGAAGAAGAAAATATTAGTGTTCAGTGAGAATCCACAAGGTCTTCCCTGAATACTCCTTATTTTCTTCTCCGAGGCTATGGGTCCCCCACATTTGCACCAGAGGTGGTACCCTTACAATTATATATATATATATATATATATATATATATATATATATATATATATATATATATATATATATATATATATATATATATATATATATATATATATATGTTTAACCAACGCTTGAAACAACAGAACGATCCTAGCGACTATTATCAAAGTGTAGCAACCAATCCCACTACTGCTGTTTCAGAATCCAGATGTCTGTTTAAATAACATTAATTACGCTAATGAGGCCTTGTTTGATGAGATGTATATGTTTAAAGTCTCGATAGATAATGAGTCTGCGAGGCCTATTATCTATTGATAAATATCGTCCTAAAGAGAACAATTTCTTTGTTATTTGGTAGTTGATTAGTATTGGGTGACGTTGTATTGTTTGCGAAACAGTGGTGGTAGTTGATGATGCGGGGGGGGGGGTGGTTGTGGATGTTGGTGGGAGGGACGGAGGAGGGGGAGGGTTACAGTGGGAAATTGTGGTGGTGGTGATAGCTGGTGGTTAAGAAGGGAGTTGGTTGTGGATGGGAATTGTGGTTGTGGTTATATTGATAGGTGGTCGTTGGGAGGGTATACTTTGGTGGTAGTGACGATGACGGTTGATAGTATGGGATGGTGATGGTGGTGATGGTGGTGAAGGGGGATGGTGGTGATGCTGGGGAGTGGTGGTGGATGTGCTTGAGGGTTGGGGACAGGTGGTGATGGTGGTATGATGTTATTTCTGTGAGTTGTGGTGGTTGTGGTGTAGGTGGGAGTGGTAACTATGGTGTTTGTGTGTGATAGTGGTTGTTATTGTGGTTACGATTGTAGAATTTGTGGTGGCAGTGCACACAATAAGTGCATGCCAAACACTGGTGGAATTGTTGTTGATTGTGTTGGGGATATCTTTAAACGTAGTTGGTATATGGTTGGGGCGATGGTTGAATTGGAGTTGGTGATAGTGGTAGTGATGGTGATGACGGTGGTAGTGATGGTGGTGGTGATGGCCAGTGATGGTGGTAATGTTGGTGTAGGCGGTGGTAATGCTCGTGGTGATGAGGCTGCTGTTAGTATTGGTGGTAGGAATAGTGGTGGTGGTGGTGTAGTAATGATGAAGTTGATGGTGGTGGCAGTGATAACACCTGGAGTTGCTGTTGATTGAATAGGTGATTGTGGTAGATGTGGTAGCGGTGCTTCTGCCAACGATAACAACAATACTTATCAGTTGATTTCCTCACTTCAATCACCAGTTTCAAACCACTATAACTAGTATATATAAACTAGTTTATATATATAAACAAGTAAACAAATATCTATTATACAATTTAAGACAAACAAGCTGGCGGAACTTAATACACAAATTACACCAGCATCATTAAATGCCTCGTCACTTTCATCCATGAATTTTTAACGAAGCAAATTACGTTTAATCATTATAAATTGATAATGAACTGAATAATAATTGGCTGTTTATGATGTAAATTTACGTTTTCTCTAGTAAAGAGGCCGAGGGGGGGGGTGAGGGAAGAACACTGGTGAACAGCAGCAACAGTGGGTGAACACTGATGAACAGAGCAGCAGTGAGTGAACATTGATGAACAGAGCAGCAGTGGGTGAACACTGATGAACAGCAGCAACAGTGGGTGAACATTGATGAACATAGCCACAGGAGTGAACACTGATGAACATTAGCATCAACGATGAGCATTAATGAACAACAGCCGCAGGAGTGAACATTCATGAAGAGAACCGCAGTGGGTGAACACTGACTAACAGAGCAGCAGTGGAGAACAAAGATGAACAGAAACAGCAGGGGGGGTGATGAACACTGATAAACCGAAGGATTAGGGAGAATAAAGACCTGCTTCTTGCAAAGAAGCAGGTCTTTAAGAAGCAGGTTCAAAGAAGCAAAGACAAAATCAATGTCAAATTCACCCTCGGAAGTAACCTGAGACCAACTTTCACCACCAGCTGAGCCAATGAGCTCCACTCTAGTAATTGAACACGAGCATCCCAAAAGCGTTTTTTTATATACTGTTGGAGGAAAAAACTCGTTAGGGTGTATGTAATTATGTCTGGCGTCGGTGTTATGATAATGACGACAAACACTTACTAAAGACCAATTCACTAGAATGCTGGTTCTGGAAATAAGTGCGAGACGCGCTAGTTAGCGAGTGCCAAGTGCTTCGCTCTATCCCCCCTTGATCTTTATCATTTTTTTATCGTCATATCATCCCGATGTTTCATCATCTCTTCAATGGGTCTTCTGTGTGTGTGTGTGTGTGTGTGTGTGTGTGTGTGTGTGTGTGTGTGTGTGTGTGTGTGTGTGTGTGTGTGTGTGTGTGTGTACTCATCTCACCTATTTGTACTCACCTATTTGTGCTTGCGGGGGTTGAGCTTTGGCTCTTTGGCCCCGCCTCTCAACTGTCTTTCAACTGGTGTACAGATTCCTGAGCCTACTGGGCTCTATTATATCTACATTTGAAACTGTGTATGGAGTCAGCCTCCACCACATCACTGCCTAATGCATTCCATCCGTTAACACACACACACACATACACACACCCACACACACACACACACACACACACACACACACACACACACACACACACACACACACACACACACACACACACACACACACACACACTGCGAAAATGCCTTTGATACAGTACCGCACATGAGACTGCTATTCAAACTTGAGAGGCTGGCGGGAGTAAGCGGAAAGGCTCTAGCATGGATAAGGAACTACCTAACAGGAAGGAGCCAGAGGGTTCCGGTAAGGGGCGAGAAGTCGGACTGGCCAAGAGTAACGAGTAACAGAACAGTAACGAGAACTCGTCCCAGTGTTACGAGGGATGGGGTATGAAGAGCGCCTGAAGGAACGAGTCTTACGACACTAGAAAAAAAAAGGGAGGAGGGATATGATAGGAACGTATAAAATACTCAGATGGATTGACAGAGTGGACATAGACGAAATGTTCACACGGAATAGCAACAGAACGAAGGGACATGGGTGGAAGCTGGAAACTCTGATGAGTCACAGAGATGTTAGGAAATTTTTTCTTTTAGCGTGAGAGTAATGGAAAAATGAAATGCACTTAAGGAGCAGGTTGTGGAAGCAAATTCTATTCATAATTTTAAAACTAGATATGATATGGAAATAGGACCGGAGTAATTGCTGTAAACAACCGATAACTCGAAAGTCGGGATCCATGAGTAAATGCTCGATCTGCAAACACAAATAGGTGAGTACAAATAGGTGAGTACACACACGCACACACAAACGCCCCCCCCCCACACACACACTCACAAACACACTAACCACACAAAAAAGGAATGACCCTGAAATGAAACTAAAGGAGGAATCAGAGCGAAGATACACACACAAAAATCCAACAAAAATCAAAACAAACATATGGGAACGAGTTCTGTCAATGCTCTCTAGAGAGGTTTCCAGAGTAACGCAAACAGCAGATCACACCTCAAACACAAACTCACATCAAGCAAATACACGTAAAAAAAAAACCATACAGTGAAGTACACCCGACACATGCACTCAAGTGTTGTATAACCTAACCGGTTCCAGTATCTAATCCAAGGGCTAAATTCCCCTTTGTAAACCAAAAAAATAAATAAATAAATCTGATAAACTGGAAATGTGAAACAGCTAAAAGCTGATAACATCCAAACGACTTCAAGACTATGTCGTATAGATCCATCGAAGCAGAAGATAAATAGGTTCGTAGGACCTGAAATATTCTGGTGAAAATAGTGGTCAGCAGGGAGCAGCAGCGGTCGTGTCTTGGTGAAAACAACTCCCTTGTCGGATCTCAGCGGGAGGGCTAATGGCCCCTGGCACACACCGTGTCTGTCGAGAGGCACCTGCTGGCAGGGGGGTGGAGGAAGGGGAAACAGGTGGTGGCAAGAGGGGAAAAGCTGGTGGAGTGACGAGAGGTGAATAGTGAGGGGGTAACATAGGGGTGATAAGCAAATCGAGTCTGTAATTTTAGATCAGACATCAGAATTTTTGTAACTTGCAACTGCGATGTCATATTCTCTGTCATCACAGGGGAGATGAATCTAAAGAGGAGAATCCTGTTGGCACACGTGGTGACGGCTAGCTTCACATGTGGCCGGTTTCACATGAGGTCAACCTTAGGTGTGGCCATCATCAGGTGTGATCGGTCTCAGGTGTGGCCACCAGCAGATATGGGAGGCTTCAGGTATGGCCACCCTCAAATGTTAGTCTGAATCCTGATGTAATGTATCTAGCAGCAGAGGCGGAGAGAAGTTCAGGAGAGAAGGATGAGGATGGAATGAATGTTGAGAGATCAAAACGAATGTAATAGGTAAGACAAGGATGTGGTTTAGATTGGAAAGAGTGAAGGGAAGAAGTGGGCTTACAAGGAAGTAGGAGGATATAGAGATCTCCATATATAGGGGTTATATAGGGAATATAGGGCGTTATAAGGAAGTGTTGTCGAGATATGTAAAGTAAGGTGGATGAGCAAGTTGAATGCAATTTATAATAGCACTTAAAGGTTAAAAGAAATTAAATCTATTGGCTTGAAGCTTTTCGTGGGTAAAAAAATATATATGTCCTTTTAATGTAGAATAGGTAGCTATTTATCCAAAAAATTTAATGTTCCATATACACATCAACAAACACATTCACTTAAACAAGTACAACCTTATGTATATAATAAACCTATAATTGAAGTTAATGAACACGTCACAAACCACCTCGTCTTAAAGATATTTTAAAGCTCTCATAGTAACAGTTGCAGCTGGAAGACGATTGGACAGAATAATTCCTTCCTGTTGCTCTAATAGTCAACTGCGTCTTCCACGAAAGGCATAAGTGATGATGATGAAAATAGAGAAGACAGGTGTTAGGTAAAAGACACAGGAGAAGTCACTATGGTTCAAAACATTATTAGAGTCAGAATAGAGGAGTGAAACATGAAAACCCGACATTTGAGCTCAGTGGTTACAGTAGCAAAACTAGAGGAACGAGATTATAAGAGCCGAGATTATAGGAGCGAAATTAGACGAGCGAGATAAGGGCAGCGAGATCACTTTCCATCAAAAGGGAACGCGGAAAATCCATTAACGTCAAGCTGAGGGTGGAAGCTTTGAAGCGGAGGCTGGACACTACTCTCGCAATTCTTTTGCAAAACAGCAGCAAGGAGGAAAATAAAAGAATCAATTTCAACCCGATAATGAAAGTGAAACGAGTTTTGGTGCTACAGTTCCTAAAGCGCTGTCACCCGAATCTTCAGGACTGCAGACGAAGACTGTAAGCCCAGAGACACAGGGCCACATGACAACTTTTTACAATTAAAAAAAATAAATTATGATAATAATGACTAGCGCCACAATAATAATAATGATAACATTAATAAAAAATAATTATTAAATACAGTTAATATTAAAATTTTTAGTAATTATTTTCTGATCACGGCATCATAAACTACTTTTGCTTCTCCTTGTCTTTGTTGTCTCTATGTCTTGTGCATCTTCCGTCTTCTGTCGACGTCTTCGTGTCTTGCCAGCTGTATGTTCATCCAAGGTGCGGAAGTCGAGCAAGGTCAGGTCGATCTCCCGTCGCTCGCTATCGCTAATATTACAAGAGAACTGAAAGGGTTTCATTGTTCGTGAGGCGATTTACAATTATCGAAGTACAGTATCGCAGTGATTTACGATTTCCAATGTACAGAATCGCGTATATCGGTGAAGACTGAATTTCAAATCGTCTGGGAAAATGTTCTTTTTACAAGGTTTATTGAAACATGTTTTTAAGCTTCCCGATATTTTGCCGCTTCTGAGATTTTAATATAAGATTCTGAGACTTTCAGAAGTCAGAAGATTGAGAATCTTTCAGAAGATTCTGAGATTCGGAGACTGAGACTTCTAATATAAGATCGACCTCTATGGAAGCTCGCAAGAGCTCATGAGCGTCTCTCAAAAAGAGTTCAAATGTGTGCCTACTTGAAACTACCAGTGTCTATTGGAGGATGAGAGCTAGTAGCTCTTGGGGCTCCTCTTAACTATTAGGAATCTGGAGTGATAATCCATATCAACTTTTAAATGCTTAAATACACTTGACTAAAAATGATGTGTACGAGGACTCGATTTCTTTTTAATATGTTTAAATCGTTTTAATCTTTCAACAGTGTCTGCCTGCTTTGTTTCTCTACATGTTGAATTGATTACCCCTGTTGATCTATTTTCCTAAGTATCTTTAACGTTGCGACCATATCTCCTTAAAGGCATATATCCTCTCTGTCGTCAGTCCAATACACCCATGCAAAGGTTTTCCGGAACTTGTGTCTAGGCGAAGGATCACAAAGTTAATCCCGCAAATTAGAGACTTTTCATATGAAGAGAGATTTAAAAATACTTAACTTCATCCTCTTTCTTCAAACACTTGAAGCGAAATTATGTCCATTCTTTGGTACTCGACCCATGATTCTAACACGTGGTCCAGTGTGTTACATGCACTCAAGACAAAGTTTTGCATCCAGGAAGCGTTGTGTTGCTCTGAGATGTCTTATCCAAGTAGAGAATCAGGAAGATGATAATTGTCTTTATTTTCGTATGTTTTGCTTTTAACAGATTTTCTTACAAAGAACTGTTTTTGTTAATAAATTCGAAATTCATCTAGATGTTTCTCTGACCGTTGTTGCCCCTTCTTGATCTCTTTAGCTATCCGTAGACCTCGTGTTCCATGGCTTGGTAGGGCGAAATATTTGGATGTTTTTCCTTACAACTGATGCCACTACTCACCTAATAGTAAATACGCAGTGTAAATAGACAACTAATGGGAGATGCATCCAAGAGACGGTAAGCCTTATTGGTCACTTGTCCACGACAAAAACAAGTCTGAATATAGGTCTTTCTGGTGCATCAGATAACATTCCTCAGTCCCGACCCCTAACTCACATGCACTCTCGCTGAGCTCGTAAAATAGAACGAGAGAGTTCAAAGGTCACACACATTGCTTGTCTGACCGCGACACCCTTGGTGCTTGCCACTTCGCCTTTTCGCCAATCTACAGACATGCTCCTCACTCGTCAACCCACTCCTCGCTGACCTCGAAATCTTTCCTGTAACTTCATTTATGATAACCATCAACATTTGTGTTCAAAAGTTTGAGTTTTGAACATTTTAGAAAACTATATTGTTCGCCAGTTGGCAATTTTTCTTCTCACTGTCCATTGCTCGTTTCTATTTCTATTTCTATTATTTTTTGCTTCAATTTCGCCTGTCCAAGCATTAATAAACATCAAATTAAAGGGAGCAATAGAGATGTGTTGTGAATCGCTATTATAGACATCCGCTCCGGCTGGTCTTGTCCTATCTCGTCTGTCTCAGCTTTCTCATCGTCTTTTAGTCTCCTGCCTTTCATCTTTCTCATTCTATGGCTTCGATGTCTCGTGATATAGACCGAGTCTCCAGTTTCTTCTTTTTCAAAGACGGAGCGTAATTTCCTCGTCTGCTTCATCATGTGATCAGCAGTGTGTTTCACAAACACACACACACACACACACACACACACACACACACACACACACACACACACACACACGCACACACACACACACACACACACACACACACACACACACACTCACACTTTCCTTCAGAGTGTTTACCTTACTCACACCTGCCAGTTGAGTCTCTCGCTCACATGAACTTTCCATTGAGTCTTCACCTCACAGACTTACGTGTTACGTTATGAGTTTCTTACTCACAGAAACCCATGTTTCTCGTCGTTTTCTCACACACATCATCTTTCAGTTACATAAATATTCTCACTGTTCTCACTTCTCTTCAAAGCTTTTACCCGAAACATATAAAAATACAATCCGCCCTTTTCACTCAAGCGAAAAAAAACACACGATCGTAAGGCCTTTTTTTCTTTGATTTTCTCCTCCTTTTACACCTTTAAACACTTTTCTTCAATAAATTCTTTAAAACATTTAACCTCTACATTGCTGTTAAATATTAAATAAATACAAATATTTTTCCCAATAACTCTGATTAGACAGAAATACATCACACAAATATTTTCCAAAGTAATAACTCCATAGAAGTTCTTAAACACAAGCAGGCGATGAGTCACAATAACGTGGCTAAAGTAAGTTGATTGTGACATTCGACTTGAGAATGGTCCAGGACGGACCGAAACGTCATCGTCCCTTCACCTTCTAGTGTGTGGTCTGGTCAACTCTTCTTAAACACAAATATCAGGAGGAATAGGCAAGTGTGGCGATTAAGCAAATGCAACTGTATCAGACAGTCGAGGGAAACAGATGAATATGAAAGTAGAGGAGATTAAAGAAGTGAAAGTAATGTGGAGGGAAGATGAAAGCCCCGGAGATGAGGAAGATAAGAGAAGCGTGAGAGAAAATAGACGAAATTATTTCTTTTTATTCCTGGCCAGGAGGAGGAGGAGGAGGAGGAAGAGAAACGATATGACGGAACAAAGAAGGCTGAAGACGTTAGACAATGAACGAGAAGGAGGTAGCGAAAGATGAAATAAAGGAGATAATCTAACACACAAACAATCCAGGCAGTAACGTTATTCTATCACGTGAAATGTTAGCCACCTTAATAACTAACCATTTGTGCAAAGAATGAATATAATGTAATTTGATTCGTTTAATCCTGTGATTCCGAACCCTTCCTGGGATCCTCAACCTGCGACACCTACTCTCCCATGGCTCAGTGATATACACTATGATTCACGACTTTTGTCATGTCTTTGAACCGAGCTAATTCTTATTTCCCATTTTCTTGGCGACTTCTTTGATGGCGATGTCCAAGTCATGTGACCTGGTGCTCGCCAATCATCTCACAAAGTTTGATCTATTAGTACTGAGTGACCAAACAACTTTTTTATCCATGCTTTGACAAAATCATCAATCATATCAGTCCTTTGCTTTAATACGATTTGCAAACATCTCAGTCCTTGCTTGAATAGGATCACCATTTGGGTATGCAAGTCCGGAGCGCCCTCTCGACATCAACAAAACCCTTAACCTGTGTTAAAGGTTTTAACCTGTCTTAAGATCCTCAAAGCATCTTCCGTGGCTCCTAACGGAGTCTCGAACTATCCAGTTGTCCACTGGTTCTCTTTATTACCTTCTACTTAACCACCCGATGACCAGGCTAATGTTGCTGCTCTATTCTCCTCCTGTCCTTATCCTCGTCCCTTCCTTCCTTCTTACCTTCCTGTTCCCGCCCATCCTTTTCCCCTTCTGGTCATCTCCTAGCCCACAGCCTCACAAAGGTAGCTGGGGATGTAAGTGTTGGAGGGGGGGAGTAAGTGGTCGAAATGACTGTCTTGAAGGTTTGGTGTGGCCGCCCACTACTAAAGCGCCTTCCGCACCTTTTCTGCCACTATTGCGGCTCAATTTTATGGTGGCATGTTTGTGCGCGACCGTGTGTTTATGTGTGTGTGTGTGTGTGTGTGTGTGTGTGTGTGTGTGTGTGTGTGTGTGTGTGTGTGTGTGTGTGTGTGTATGTGTATGTGTGTGTATGTGTGTAGTATGTGTGTGTATTCTCATCTAGTTATGTGTCTGTATTTTGTAAAGACAGTCATCTGCATGAGGAGGGCTTTTTGTAACAAATAATTTTAATATGGAAACTGTGTAATTTTTAAAACAAATTGAAAAGACTATGATTATGAAGGACAATTATATATAGGACCAACATAAATACATTGTGAGAGCAGATAAATATATAACGTTTTATATATTAATTTGTTAGATAATTCATAACAAACTGATTGAGAAAGAGGTCTTCTGCAATCACGAAATGTAAAAGTATTTTCAATAGAAATTGTATGGAATCTGCATTAATACAAATTGCAAAGCCATATAACACGGCTTCGTAATGGCTTGATACATTTCAGATCCATTTCTAATGGACATTAGAAATGTCCATTAGATCTTTAGAGATAATGCTTCATATTCAACTTCTCACATAGACACATTACGCTCAGGAACACGCATGTATTAATCAAGAAGTCTTCCCCTGTTTTCTCTGTTCTTGTGTTCAGTAACCAGTATTATAGAGACAATATTTTTCATTTCGCATGTCGCCATGCAATTCCTTAGCTATATAAGCCACACTGTATTGCATTGCTAATTCTTAATAAAATGTGTTGATTTATACGAAAACGCTTAAGTAATTTACTGTTTCATCTTTGTTCCTAGTTACAATTTTTGTCATTATTCAGCACGGTGTAACTTCTTAGTTAATTATACACTCACACACGCTCAGTATATACTTATACACACAAATAAATATATATATTTATAATAAGTATGTTTATACTTTTATATATATATATATATATATATTTATATATATATATATATATATATATATATATATATATATATATATATATATATATATATATATATACATATATATATATATATATATATATATATATATATATATATATATATATATGTGTGTATATCACGAAAATAAACACGTGATTAAGAATGTGACAATGTCAGACCACGGAGGAAAAATGAAACAGGAAATTTCCTTAAGTACTTTCGTATATTAAATACATCTTCAGAAGGTATATTATTTAATATACGAAAGTACTTAAGGAAATTTCCTGTTTCATTTTTCCTCCGTGGTCTGACATTGTCATATATATATATATATATATATATATATATATATATATATATATATATATATATACATATATATATATATATACACACACACACACCACACATGCACCAATCTTGGCCCAGCACTGTAATACTCACCGTCGCAACTGTGCTCAGTGTGGAGCTGACACCAGCCAGAGGCTGGTCACGTTCCCACACTATACAGATTACAACCTTGTGAGGGGAATTACCCTTGTTAGCCAAGCGGGGAGGGGGAGGACACCACACACATATACCCCCCACTCACGCCTCTCGCTGGACGGGTACGCTGGCTCCAGTCCGTTCCTCCTTACCTGCAAATGGGAGATATTACAGATATTAGAGATATTAATTATCTTCCTTGTACGTAGGTGGGTAGTTATGAATAAAGATGTAACTCTATTGTTTTTTAGATAGGAATTTAGATTTTTTTTAGATAGGAATAGATTTCTTAGAATTTTTAATAGAATGGAATAAAATAGAATTTTTAATAGAATGGAATAGAATAGAATTTTTATTAGAATCGAATAGAATAGAATTTTTAGATAGGAATAGATTTTTTTAGATAGGAATTTTAGATAGGAATTGTTTTGTTTAGATCATTTTGAACGTAAGCTTTCCAATACTGTGGAAGTTAGAGTTGCTAAAGAAGCGTCTATACACATACACAAACATACACAAACATACACAAACATACACATACACACTCACACACACGGCACCTAGCAGTCTGAGCACTTGTGGCTGTGTAGATAGCGCACTGGACAAGTAATCCTGTGGCCCGGGTTCGATTCCCGGTGCCGGTGAGAAAAAAAAAATGAGCAGAGTTTCTTTCACCCTGATGCACCTAGCAGTAAATAGGTAACTGGGAGTTAGCCAGCTGTTACGGGCTGCTTCCTGGGTGTGTGTGTGTTGGGGGGAGGGGAAATTAGTAGTTAATAACAGTTGATTAATTGACAGTTGAGAGGCGGGCCGAAAGAGCAGAAGTTCAACCCCTGCAAGCATTAACTAGGTGAATACACACACACTTATACACATACATACTCAGATTTCCTTGGTGCTACATTGCCTTCCCGGCTTCGTGCCTTCTTTTATTAATTACTAACACACATTTCACTGAAATATTAAAAAAAATTATAGGAACACTGTGATATGATAAATAAGTTATACTTTTGCACATAGAAAATTGTGTAATTTTTGGAATACGGAGCGAAATTTCATTGATAATTTAGTATCATTTTATATACTAAAAAACCTGAAAACTGCTTATATATAGGGGTAGGGAAATTAGTTATATCTAGACATGGGCAAATTTATTATATTAAAGGCTTGTTTTTTTTTTATTTCTGGGTTAGGGAAATGGGTTTTGTGTAGCGTTAGGGAATTTTGTAATATTTATTGCTAGGGAAATGTGTTTTTTTTTTATAATGGGTTAGGGGTAACTGGCTATTTCTTGGGGTAGGGAAATTGGTTATTTCTAGGATTAAGGAAATTGGTTACATCTAAGCTTAGAGAAAGTTGTTAAAGATCGGGTTATGTAACCTAGTTACTTTTAGGGCTAGGAAAAGTAATTATGTTTAAGAGTTAGGGAAATTTATTTTGTAAGGGCTAATAAAATTAGTTATTACTATACTTAAATATTTTATCTAGGTTTAGGGGAAATTGCTTATTATCATTATATAATTTTATAAAAATCAAGCGTTATGCAAATATTGGTGATACCTATAGTTAGGAAAATTTAGTATATCTAAGGTTATGGGAACTGGTTATATCTATTGTTAAGGAAGCGTAATATATCTTGGGCTAGTGAAATATGTCGTATATTGGGTTCGGAAAACTGGCAATATTTATAATATTTATAGTTAGTGAAATAGGTTATATCTATAGCTAGTTCCGAGTTCGATCCTCGGTGGAGGCGGAGACAAATGGGCAAAATGTTTCTTTCACCCTGATGCCCCTGTACCTAGCAGTAAATAGGTACCTGGGAATTAGACAGCTGCTACGGGCTGCTTCCTGGCGGGTTGAGGCCTGGTCGAGGACCGGGACCACGGGGACACTAAAACCTCGAAATCATCTCAATCTAACCTCAAGGGATATTTAATATTTATAAGGTTAAAGAATTTGAATATATCTATTCGTAACGAAATTTAATGCATCCATGGTTAGAGAAATCGGTTATATATAAGGTTATGGTAATAACCTTATATTCAGGAAAGAATATAGAGCAATCATTCGAGGGCTGTTTGCTGAATAAGGCATCGCGTTGTTAGGACATATATATTCCGTAGGGATTGGATAGGATAGAGCGCGGATAGATATGTAGGTAGATAGAGTCTATCCGCCTTCTTGTTATGTGGACGGACCCAACGGCTTAGGTCAGGAAGTTGGACGGACCTAATAGTACGTCAAAAAGGCGGACGAAACCAACGTTTTATCAAATATGGAGGCTGTTAGAAGAGAGGGACTGACTCCCGCCGTTAACCCGCAAGACCTGCTCATGTCTGAATTCTGTGTACCTAACGACAGAAAAATTAGGTTTACGGACCTAACTGTACGTAAGGTAGGTGGATGGAAAGACCCGACGGAAGTACCAGCAGCGGAGAAACCCAACAGGTAATAATCAAGTTTTTGACGGACCCAAAGCCAGGTCTGGACATGGTGTAACCATTTAAGTAACGGCTAGAACATCGTTCAGGACCACCGGTAACTATTCTGGAAGCCAAGGATTTCCTTCCTGAATGCAAAGTTTTCACTCTGAAGCTTCCATCCGGTTGGACCCCTGAAAGAAGAAGAAGAAGCACCTGGCAGGTATATGTGTTGCAACAACCGGCGATGCAATACAGAAGGCTTTAACGTCTTGACTTAGGATTTAGACTCGAGTTTCCGCTACGTTCGAATAGACGTGTCGATTTTCTTGTCAGGAAACATGCATCTGGTCTCGAGAATGTGTCGAAATGCGAGTGTTTGTTGCCATAGTGAAGCGATCTCATATTTTAATAAAAAAAATACATAATTGCCTCCTCCCTCCCCCCACCCTCTCCCAAAAAATATAATACAAAATATCACCAAAAAATATAACACCAAAGGAAATTTATGAATGGGATTAATACTTTTAGTTTCATAAATGATGGGAATTACTTTATTTTTAATTGGCATTGCAAATCTGCTCTGAACTGTGCTATAGAGAACAGTAATAATGAACTTATAATTAAAACATGAGTAGACAACCAATTTGTTTTGTTCTGTGAAATTGTAGTTAGTTTCTGAAATTTAGGTCGACACGCTGTTACAAATATTTTTCGTTAATTTAAATACTCATGTCATGTCTCAGTACTTTTCCGATGAGCAGAAAAGCCTTAAAAATATGACACACGCATTCTGATTATTGCTGTGCAATTATTTTTATGTCATGTGCAACAATACTGATGTGTTTAGCTCGTAATACAATTATTCGCGAAGAGTTTCGACGGTCCGGCAAATAAAATTGTAAGTGTTAAGACTGTCCTACACATAATAGTGATATGTGTTTACTCCGCCTTACATTTCGAAGCGTGAAACTCTATGTAGAGTTTATAATATAACTGATTTCATGATGTGAATCAGTCAGGAATTTAACTATTAAAGATATTTGTACTTATTCACTTAATAATAATACGAATATTTCAATACCAATATGAGAATAGTAATAGTAGTAATACCACTATAATGTTGTTATAAATTTGATATCAAAATTTGTATTATTTATTACTTATTTTTGTAAACTATTAATTAATATGTAATTATTTTACACATCACCTATTATGGTAACTGAGTTGCTGAAAGCTGGAGCTACACTTTCTGTGTAAAGTGTTGTAGTACCGGATATGTTCGAAATATTTATTGGATTAATATTATTAAAAATATGCATGTTTTAATTATAAAAGGATGGTAATAATAATGGAAATGGAGTGTAGCAATTGCAATAATTACATTAATACTAATTTAAACCAAGCTATTAGTGGCTCATAACTTGCATATTGGTCTTGTAGCCTGTCTGATTTCCTTAGACAGACAAACATACACACACACAGGGCCTCACGGCTGAGTAGATAACTGCTCAGAGGTCGTAATCCAAAGGGCTCGGGGTACATTCCAGGCGGCGGACGGAAACAAATGGGCAGAACTTCTTTCACCCCTGATACTCCTATTTACCTAGCAGTAAATAGGTACCTGAGAGTTAGACGGCTGATTAGAGGCTGCTTCCAGGGTATGTGTGTGTGTACTCACCTAGTTGTGCTTGTGGGGGTTGAGCTTTGGCTCTTTGGTACCGGCTCGTAACTGTCAATCAACTGGTGTGTGTGTGTGTGTGTGTGTGTGTGTGTGTGTGTGTGTGTGTGTGTGTGTGTGTGTGTGTATGTATGTATGTGTGTGTGTGTGTGTGTGTGTGTGTGTGTGTGTGTGTGTGTGTGTGTGTGTGTGTGTGTGTGTGTGTGTGTGTGTGTGTGTGTATGTGTGTGTGTGTGTGTGCGCGCGTGTGTGTGTGTTTATATATGTGTGTGTTAGACAGCAATATATGTAGAAGATATAAAAGAGGAAAAAATAGACTGGTTAGAAAGGCGGGTTTCCAAGAGCTACTAGCTCGATTCTGCAGGCATAAATCTGTATGTGTGTGCTTGTGTGGCCCCAGCAATAGAGCCCGTACCTTGCCAAGCACAAGACGAAGCTTTAAAACGTTCAGAGGTATGCCACTAGGCTAGTCCCAGAACTAAGAGGCATGAGTTACGAGGACAGGCTGCGTTAAATATACCTCACGACACTGGAAGACAGAGGAGTAAAGGGAGACATGATCATTACCTACAAAGTTTCAGAGGAATTGACAGGGTAGATAAAGATAAACTGTTTAACATGGGTGGTATGCGAACAAGGGGACACAGGTGGAAACTGATTACCCAAATGAGCCACAGGGACGTTAGAAAGAACTTTTTCAGTGTCAGAGTAGTTAACAGCTCAACCACCGCAAGCACAACTAGGTGAGTACACACGCACCTCCAGAAGATGCTGCACACAACAGTTCACTAACTCCCTTGAACATGTATTTACTGCAAGGCGAAGAGATATTCGAAATGATAAAAGTCAGCCAATTTATATATATATATATATATATATATATATATATATATATATATATATATATATATATATATATATATATATATATATATATATATATATATATATATATATAACAATATCAATCATCCCTAATCTGACATAACTTATCCCCTGGCGATTCGATCTTACACCAAGTGGTCGATCTATTTCAACATTTAATGTAATTCATATACTGTATCACAACACTTAGCGCTGCATCCCTATTGTATTACAACCCCCGGTGCACTTGCAATAATGTATCTCAAAAGTGGGTGATACCCGCCTACTGTATCACCCAACAGATCATCATCAGCTTCTCTGAACTGGCTTCAATCATCATCATCCCCCTCCCGTCACTGGCAGTTCAGGCTGTGTGGAGTTCAAGGGGTTAATTACTATGGATGCCAATAATAGGAAGCGAGGATTGTACGGAGTGGGATGGGGGGGGGGGGGTAGGGAGAGGGAAGTTGACAATGTTGGAGGGATTGATAGTGATTGGGCTGAGAGGAAGGAAGAGAGAGAGGGAGTGGGAGTGAGAGAGAGAGAGAGAGAGAGAGAGAGAGAGAGAGAGAGAGAGAGAGAGAGAGAGAGAGAGAGAGAGAGAGAGAGAGAGAGAGAGAGAGAGAGAATGTTATTTGTTCTCTCGCCTCCTCTTTGTCTTGTATTATCTGGCAAGCTGATTAACTATCCCAGCAGTTTGAATGTGAGAGCGTGTGTGTGTGTGTTTGTGTACTTACAAAGTACAAAGATGTACTCATATGTAGTTACTTGAATGTATTTGCAGGTTCGAACTAAGCTCCTAGCCCCGCCTTTCGAACATTCTGAGATTAATGCAGTGATTCATGTCTCACGCTTTAAACAGATTAACATTTTAAATTATGACTCGAATTGACTTCAAAGACTTCTTCGTCTCACCTATTCCATTTACTGACGGATTTACACTGAAATAGTTCCTTGTATCGACTCTAGTTTACATGAATGACGTCTCGTTATGCTGTACTTTGCTTTCAACAATGCTGATTTGTCTACTTTTCAATTTCCCTTTAAATCTTATGTTTTGTTAGCATGTTCATTCCATCTCTTCTTTCCTCCAGTGTTGTAGGGTTCTCTCAGTCCTTCATCATGGCTGAATCATTCAGCTCAGGAACTAGTCACATTGCATATCTTTGAACCTTTCATAGTTCCTCCTTGTTCTTTCTCAGATAAGGGTGCTATGATTTTGTGTGTGTGTGCGCACGCAACCCATTCTCCGAATTAACAATACGGTTTAATACTAAATGTAATAAGTACATATCCTTACTATCATACATAGTACATAATTGCACATATGGATATGATACATTTACCTCCCAATTTATTCTCCTCGTTTTCTGTTAAGACACTCAAAATTTTAGGATGAAGTTTTCAAATTCAATTAGCTATACACAAGTTTTAAATATCAGGAATTTCTTTATCAGTTTTATTAAACAATAGAGATTTTATACAAAATTTGAAAATATCTTGAGTTACTTTACAATTTATTGGTATATTTTAGTTTTGTTGTATTAGTTTTATAAAACTGTAATATCAATTTAGCTATAGGTTAAGTACTAATTGTAATTAAGAAGCAATAAAACGCTTATCTTCAAACACTAAGAAGGTTAGGTTAGGTGGTGTTTTTTTATTCAACTTTTCGGGTAAACTCCAATATTCACAATACATTTGACAGTATGGTTTATAACTAACTGAAAATAAGTATAATTCGTGACTACTATGAATCGTACATAATTGTACTTACTTGTGCTGGTACATTTACCTCCTCATTTTTGGAGGACGGGCTGGTGTGCGTGTGAGTAAAGGAATTTTTGTGCACATGGTTCTTTACCTGAACACACACACACACACACACACACACACACACACACACAAAGCAGCTACCCTGTATCCCTTTCACACCACAAGAATTTATTCACATCACCCGCTCTCACTCTTCCTATCAATCTCCTTCACAGGCCCTCCCCCTCCTTACTTTCCTCTCTCCTCCATCATTGCCTCCACCCTCCCTCTCTCTCACACACTCACTTACTCGAAGCAAAACTTCACCCGAGTTGGCCCTTTCGTCAAGAAAAGTGTCGATACTTTGCACCCCTGCCAAGGAAAGAGAGACTAGGCCCTATATCTTGGACTTGGTCTTGGCATCCCTGCCACATCCCTGTCTGCTACAGCATTACAGCAATACATTACTGTTGAAATACATTAACACGTAAAAATGGCTAGAAAGAAATCCCGTTGAGAAAGAAATTTGGGATAAGAATAAGGAAGTGGACTTGGAATAAACCTATTGGAAAAATAAATATTTGAAAGTAAGGAAAATCGTTGTGCCTGTTCTTTTTCGATATTACTCCCTGCTTCGCAGGTAATCACATATTAAGCTGACACATTCTATCTCATAATACTCTCTTTCTCCTCCTCTATCTCCCTCTCTCTTTTTCTCTCTCCCATCTGAGCTGTTATATTTCGCTTCTCTCGAGATTCACAAATCTAGTCCTCTCGTGAATACTAAGTTTGGAAAAGTTGTCAAGAATTTAACTAGAAATTACTTTTTCTATAATTTCCATATACGCTGGTTTTAGAATAATTATACACATAGATACTGGTTTAAGAGGTACCAGCTACATATTTTAACCGCTATATACCACAATTAACAATTAATGATATAAATATGTGAAATATATATACATTAGTCTACGGGTATTGGTCTCCACATTTCACTTACTTTCTCTTCACTCTAGTACAGCACATTGCGTCTAGGACAAGAAATTATCGGAACCATTTTTATAAGAAAGATTTAAGTATGATTGGTAGATATATAAACAAAATCACAAGGTAAAAGACCGATATATATATAATATATATATAACGAGAGTTTAGCTTTAGCAGGCAGGTTAACCCTGGCTCTTTACCACCAAACTAATTCAAATTAGTCATTTTGATTACACTTAATATTAACTATTAGCAGTCTCCTGTGGTGTAGTGGTAAGACACTCGCCTGGCGTTCCGCGAGCGCTATGTCATGGGTTCGTATCCTGGCCGGGGAGGATTTACTGGGCGCAATTCCTTAACTGTAGCCTCTGTTTAACGCAACAGTAAAATGTGTACTTGGATGAAAAAACGATTCTTCGCGGCAGGGGTTCGTATTCCAGGGACCATAGGATTAAGAACTTGCCCGAAACGCTACGCGTACTAGTGGCTCTACAAGAATGTAACAACTCGTGTATATATCTCAATTTCAATTTCAAAAAAACTAAAATTTCAATATAATATTATTTGAATCCATGTAAGCGTTAATATATCGGCCTTTTACCTTATAATCTAGTTCATATCTCTTCCAGTCAAACTTTAAACTTGCTAATTTTAATAAAGTTACGATAATTTACACTGTTCTAGACACATTGTGCTGTACTTAGCGAAATAAAATAAATGTGGAGAGCTGTAACCGTATACTGTTTTAGAATTGTTCTCGTGTAATTGAAAATATTCGTAAATTGTTTAACATAGCGACCGAAATTTGTAGCTGGCACTTCTTAAACCAGTACCCATTCTTATTATTATTCCTAAATCAGCGTCTATGGATATTGTACAAACAAATAATTTCGAGTTTAATGCTTGAGAATTGTTCAAAATTGAGTATCCAAGAGGAGACAAGATTTGCGTAACTTGGGAGCAGCGAATTATAATAGCTGACATAGGATAGAGAGAGGGAGAGAGAGAGAGAGAGAGAGAGAGAGAGAGAGAGGGAGATATAGAAAGAGAATGAGAAAGAGTATTATGAGAGACAATGTATCAGCTTAATATGTGATTACCTGCGAGGCAGGAACGACGCAGGTGGATGTGCAGCGTGTTAAGTCAGCCTTGGAAATTGCCAAATAATGAGATTATACAACTGTATACCACTGTTTTATGCATTATGCATTTTATGCAGTAAATATATATATATATATATATATATATATATATATATATATATATATATATATATATATATATATATGTGTGTGTGTGTGTGTGTGTATGTGTGTGTGTGTGTGTGTATGTGTGTGTGTGTGTGTGTATGTGTGTGTGTGTGTGTGTATGTGTGTGTGTGTGTATGTGTGTGTGTGTGTATGTGTGTGTGTGTGTATGTGTGTGTGTGTGTATGTGTGTGTGTGTGTATGTGTGTGTGTGTGTGTGTGTGTGTGTGTGTGTGTGTGTGTGTACTCACCTAATTGTACTCACCTAATTGTGCTTGCGGGGGTTGAGCTTTGGCTCTTTGGTCCCGCCTCTCAACTGTCAATCAACTGGTGTACAGATTCCTGAGCCTACTGGGCTCTATCATACCTACATTTGAAACTGTGTATGGAGTCAGCCTCCACCACATCACTTCCTAGTGCATTCCATTTATTAACTACTCTGACACTGAAAAAATTCTTTCTAACGTCTCTGTGGCTCATCTGGGTACTAAGTTTCCACCTGTGTCCCCTTGTTCGTGTCCCACCCGTGCTGAAGAGTTCGTCTTTGTCCACCCTGTCAATTCCCCTGAGAATTTTGTAGGTGGTTATCATGTCTCCCCTTACTCTTCTGTTTTCCAGGGATGTGAGGTTCAGCTCCTTTAGCCTTTCCTCGTAGCTCAATCCTCTCAGTTCCGGGACGAGCCTGGTGGCATACCGCTGAATCTTCTCTAACTTTGTCTTGTGTTTAACTAGGTATGGACTCCAGGCTGGAGCTGCATACTCCAGGATTGGTCTTACATAAGTGGTATACAGGGTTCTGAAAGATTCCTTACACAAGTTTCTGAAGGCAGTTCTTATGTTGGCCAGTCTAGCATATGCCGCTGATGATATTCTTTTGATGTGGGCCTCTGGGGAGGAATATTTGTGTGTGTGTGTGTGTGTGTGTGTGTGTGCGTGTGTGTGTGTGTGTGTCTGTGTGTCTGTGTGTGTGTGTGTGTGTGACCAGGGCTTGTGTGTGTGTGCTTGTGAATATGGCAATATATTTTTATATCATTTGGAACCCAATATTGTATTCTTGTTTTAGTAACTGCATTCAGGTGACTACTAGCTAACGGGAAAGTTAATCAAACACAGAAGACTTTCATTTTACCAGGTTGAACTAAAAAATGGTATACTTTCCTGAATTAATAAAGGAAGATGATTATGATTATGACAATTTTGTCATATATAAAAATTACTAATAATATTAGAATCATCAATAAAAGCGCTTTATTTATATTTCTGATTATTCAACTTCTGAACATATCGTATATTTTCCTATTGCACTTGAGAATTCTCTTCTAAAATGTGGTGCTGATAATTATTAGCTAATTACCTTGAACAAAAATGCTCTCTATTTTTTCAACTAATAAGTAACTGTAACATGGTAAAATACAACCGAAGATTTATTTTTTAAAATAATCATATTCGTTAGATGTATTAATTTACTTTCTTATGTAGGGGAACACACAAATCACTTTTTCCAGTGCTTAAGTATGAACGTATTTGGATAAATCTGCGTTCATAGAAGTTAAAGAATACAGTGATTTCGATTTAGTTCCTTTAAACATATGCCGAAGAGTGAAACCAAAAGCAGACTTCATGTGAGTAACTTGTAAGAATCGATTTTTGAATTTGAAAATTGAAAACGAAAGAGAGCGGAAGGGACAGAGAGAGAGAGAGAGAGAGAGAGAGAGAGAGAGAGAGAGAGAGAGAGAGAGAGAGAGAGAGAGAGAGAGAGAGAGAGAGAGAGAGAGAGAGAGAGAGACGGAGAGACAGAGAGACAGAGAGAAGAGCATAGATATAATTTAAAGACAATTAAGAATAAGAAGAGAAACAGCTATTTCAAATCTAAATGCTTAATCCATAAAACTTTTCCGAAACAATTTCGGTGGAATCATTTGAGTAAATCATTGCTCCCAGGAAGGCCATTAATTTAAATGCTCAAGAAACGAGACATTCACAGAATTTGACTCTATAAAGCTATATCGTTCCCACCTAAAATTACGAAATCTTGTTATCCTTTGATCCTTTGTATTCTGCAAATTACGTTCCAACGAATGGAGATAAGAGCGACAGAATTGAATATTAAAGCTTACATAGAGACTGCAAATGTCATAAAATTCTTCAGACTGCCTCGGGGGTTTAACATTGTGTACTGAAATTTATGTAGGATGTCTTCCACAAGGGGGTCGTGCTATGTTGGTTGGATTTGAGAAGAGGAAGAGATTCGGAGGGGATCAGTTGTGTTTAGGCCTCAGGCAGGGATGTGAGCCGTCTGGTGATGCTGCTATAGTTGCAGGATGATCCTAGTGATGCTAGCCTGGACGGATAAGGATGACTTGGGAGAGGTCTTCTCTCTCAACATTTGAAAGAGGTTGTGCTTGCCCTAGTTGCTATCTAGGATCGTAGGTAAACTTCCCTACAGCTCACATATATAATTTTAGCATGTTGAATGTAATTTGCTTCTATAATATTACCAGTCAGTAAGGCTGGTGTGGTTTTTGGACCTGGTTGCATGTTCAGTGGGTTGAGTCAATTGGCCTGCGGTTGGTAATTGAGGACTGTGTAGGTGTGGGATTGGGAGGGAAGCCTGTTGGTGATTGTATGGAAATATTAGTGGTGATTAAATGTGTGGGACGAAGGTGATTAGGTGGTGTGGCCTGGGTGGGGTGGAGTAGTGTAGTGTGGTATGGAGTGGGGTAGTGTAGTGAGGTGTGGAGTGGTGAGGTGGTGAGGTGTGGATTGGTGAGGTGTGGAGTGGTGAGGTGTGGAGTGGTGTGGAGATGTGTGGTGTGGAGTGGTGTGGAGATGTGTGGTGTGGAACAGTGTGGTGTGGAGTAGTGCGGTGTGCAGTAGTGTGGTGAGAAGTAGTGTGGTGAGAAGTAGTGTAGTGTAGAGCAGTGTAGTGTGGAGAAGTGTGGTGTGGAACAGTGTGGTGTGCAGTAGTGTGGTGAGAAGTAGTGTGGTGAGAAGTAGTGTGGTGTAGAGCAGTGTGGTGTGGGTGGCTTCTCAAAGAGAAAATCAGTATTGAAATCACTGCCAAGATCCCCCAGAGTAATTATTAACTGATCTTAGGCCGTGTAGGAGAAATTTGGAAACAGTGCCTGCAAGATGCAGCGTGTGAGCGTGGTACTAGTAGGTGTGTGCGAGGTACCAGCGGTTGTTGAACGTTGTTCGAGTAAATATGGGATCGTGGGAGGAAAAATGACGTTAAGTTGTTATATAACGTTAATCTGCTTGATACTAGTGGATATTTGGTAGCGTTGAAAGCAAGTGTGTAGGCGTGATAATGAGAGAGTCTAGACCTGCGGGCGTCTAGAAGTCTAGCCTTGGCGTGGGCGGCGAGGAGTCTAGCCTAGACGTGGGCGGCATATCCAGTATCCTGCGCAAAATCCCGCGCTTATCCTTCAGTAATTACCTCGTGTAAGCAGTCACTCCTCTCCCATGATGACGATATCTTCCATCCATTCTCTCCTTCCTTCATGGTGACGCTATTTCCCTCTCGCTAGTTTCCCCATGGGTAACCATTCTTCCCTCTCCATTCCCCTCTTTCCACCTAGTTCTCCCTATCATAAATTATCCCCCTCATCACCCAGCCCTACACCACGACCCATCCAAACCCAACCGCGCCCATCATAAATTCTCGTGTGTCTTATTTGTTCCGCCCAAAACATAAAATTATCTATCTATCTTCAGCCCCTGGCTGTTGAAGCACTTGCATCCTCCCCTGCTGAAGCACCTGCATCCTCCCCTGCTGAAGCACCTGCATCCTTCCCTGCTGAAGCACTTGCATCCTCCCCTGCTGAAGCACTTGCATCCTCCCCTGCTGAAGCACTTGCATCCTCCCCTGCTGAAGCACTTGCATCCTCCCCTGTTGAAGCACTTGCATCCTCCCCTGTTGAAGCACTTGCATCCTCCCCTGCTGAAGCACTTGCATCCTCCCCTGCTGAAGCACCTGCATCCTCCCCTGCTGAAGCACTTGCATCCTCCCCTGCTGAAGCACTTGCATCCTCCCCTGCTGAAGCACCTGCATCCTCCCCTGCTGAAGCACTTGCATCCTCCCCTGCTGAAGCACCTGCATCCTCCCCTGCTGAAGCACTTGCATCCTCCCCTGCTGAAGCACCTGCATCCTCCCCTGCTGAAGCACTTGCATCCTCCCCTGCTGAAGCACTTGCATCCTCCCCTGCTGAAGCACTTGCATCCTCCCCTGCTGAAGCACCTGCATCCTCCCCTGCTGAAGCACTTGCATCCTCCCCTGCTGAAGCACTTGCATCCTCCCCTGCTGAAGCACCTGCATCCTCCCCTGCTGAAGCACCTGCATCCTCCCCTGCTGAAGCACTTGCATCCTCCCCTGTTGAAGCACTTGCATCCTCCCCTGCTGAATCACTTGCATCCTCCCCTGCTGAAGCACTTGCATCCTCCCCTGCTGAAGCACTTGCATCCTCCCCTGCTGAAGCACTTGCATCCTCCCCTGCTGAAGCACTTGCATCCTCCCCTGCTGAAGCACTTGCATCCTCCCCTGCTGAAGCACTTGCATCCTCCCCTGCTGAAGCACTTGCATCCTCCCCTGCTGAAGCACTTGCATCCTCCCCTGCTGAAGCACTTGCATCCTCCCCTGCTGAAGCACTTGCATCCTCCCCTGCTGAAGCACCTGCATTACTGCTAACTGCTCTTTTTTATGTGCTTAGTTACGAGGTGCATCATGTGCAGAGCTGCTCCGGCTCTCCGGCCAAGCGAGTTAAAAGAGTGGATTGCTAATAACCCATTTTTATGGCGTTTGTTATTGTGGTTAATGTAGGAGGAGGGGAGGAGGGAGAGAGTTGATGTTCGTTACTAGGGAGGATGTGTGGGTTTTGGGTTTCGTTAGTGCTGTCGTCGGGTCTCAAGTAAGCTCGTTATTAGGGCGGGCATGTGGTTTGGGCTTCGGGTATTGCGATCATCAAGCAACCACTAAGCTCGTTATTATGGTGAATGTGTGATTCTGACTTCGTTATTGTGATAGGCGTCCAAAAAGATGCTAGCTAATTTCCTAGCAGATCTGTTGGTATTTAATTATTTCTACGGTTGAGTCTTCTTTTATACTTTTTTACTTTATAAAAATCATTTTAGTTTTATTTTAAGTATGTGTGTATTCACCTAGTTGTATTCACCTAGTTGTGCTTGCGGCGGTTGAGCTCTGCTCTTTCGGCCCGCCTCTCAACTGTCAATCAACTGTTTCTACTACTACTATATTTTTTCATCACCCCCCCCCCCCCCAGAAAGCAGCCCGTGACAGCTAATTAACTCCCAGGTACCTATTTACTGCTAGGTAACAGGGGCAAAGGGTGAAAGAAACTCTGCACATCATTTCTCGCCGCGCCAGGGAACGAACCCGGGACCACAGGATCACGTGTTCAGCGTGCTGTCCGCTCGGCCACTGGCTCCCTACAGTGTGTGTGTGTGTGTGTGTGTGTGTGTGTATGTGTGTGTGTGTGTGTGTATGTGTGTGTGTGTGTGTGTGTGTGTGTGTGTGTGTGTGTGTGTGTGTGTGTGTGTGTGTGTGCATACATGCGTTTGAGAGTTTTTGTGTATGCTGTGAGGCAGTTGTTCGGTATTGCTGGTTTAATTAGGCCATTTCCTTCTACCGTCCCTGACGTTGTTTTCGTCATTCTTCCTTAGAGAGATTCTGATTGAGATGGATAATTATATATCAAACAATGCCCTATAACAATGGTCGTTCCTCTCTCTCTCTCTCTCTCTCTCTCTCTCTCTCTCTCTCTGTCGCTCCCGTGGACGTGATGAACTACGGGACCTTGCAGTCATTTGCCAGGGTTCAATAATAATAATAATAATAATAAAATGAGTTCAAAAGAGGTGATGAGGAGCAATGAGAATCATGTCCTTACGTCCTTAGATCTATTGGTCCATGTGAGGGAGCTCCTGATTATTTACACCCAAGCTCATTATTTATGTCTATCTAACGTCGCTTGAAACAATCCAAAATCCTACGTCTAATAATATGATCCAGTAATTTGTGTATATATATATATATATATATATATATATATATATATATATATATATATATATATATATATATATATATATTTATATATATATATATATATATATATATATATATATATATATATATATATATATATATATATATATATATACAGAACCCGGTTAATAATCTGTTTTTTCTCTATTTGAAAGCAAATCTTCTGTCTATATTTCCATTACTTGGTATTTTCTGCTGGCACTTGCATTGTGATTAATTTTAAATTCTTTCACTGTGATTTATTGAGATTATTATTGTGTCACATTTATTTCTTTTTTGTACTAAGAAAGGCAGTTTCATTCTTAACTTAAGCTCCTCTCACTGTGTTTCAATTTGCTAACGTGATGTTCGTTGTCTTATCTCGCACGTTGCAAGTCCTTTAACACTCATGGTAATAAGATTTCATTTAATTATCTTATGCATATAACCCAGTTTCTAATTTACGACGTCTCTCAGCTGACTCATTTCGTTTATATGGACTGGTTCGGAAAACTTACCTTATCTGTTTATAAAATTGTTTTAGGAGGTATTTTTTTTTTAAATTATTCGACCATGTTAAATTTTTCCCTATTATCAATTTTTTTATATCAGTTATCAGGTCTTATTCTCAGTGGGTCCTGTGCACCTTCCTTGCTTGCTTGCAACTAGAACTTGGCAGTGATTAGGCACGAAAGCTGGACAGCTTCGTTTCCAATCTCGCATAATGATTTGTTCCTCTCTCTGAGACACGTGACTGTGTGTTCCTCTCTCTGACACCCGTGTGGGTGTGTGTGTGTACTCACCTAATTGTACTCACCTAATTGTGCTTTCGGGGGTTGAGCTCTGGTTTTTTGGTCTCGCCTCTCAACCAGTCAAGTCAACAACAATATTTTTTTTAAGTCTCAACGGTTTTGAGACTTTACAAAAAATAAATTAACAGATTTAATAAGAAAAATTGTGTGTGTGTGTGTGTGTGTGTGTGTGTGTGTGTGTGTGTGTGTGTGTGTGTGTGTGTGTGTGTGTGTGTGTGTGTGTGTGTTCGTGTGTGTTCGTAGTGTGTGAGGGTTTAACTGGCCTGTATTCCAATATTTTATATAAACACTAGTCTCTATTATGATCCAGTTCACCTTAAAAACGAGAGTGTTTTATCGCGTGCAGCCAATAGCACCATTCTGAAGCAAATAATAATACTGCTCCCTGCACACTCTGAGCAAAATGAAGCTGTTAAACTCAAGCTTCACATCCAGCCCGTCCTCATAAATAATACCCAAATGCTTCTTAATCCAACTTCCAACCCCTTCGTGGGCTATCCTCGTCAAAGCTGGCAGCTGACCACAAAAACAAATTCTGAAATTTTAGGATACTGTATTGCTAAATATAGTATTTTATAACATAAAATTAATGCAGGCGATGAGTCACAATAACGTGGCTGAAGTATGTTGACCAGACCACACACTAGAAGGTGAAGGGACGACGACGTTTCGGTCCGTCCTGGACCATTCTCAAGTCAATTGTGAGAATAAAATTAATGATTATTTTATAATTTTACTTGTATTCAGGCTTAGATTAAGTTCGGTTAGTGGTTCAAGTTCAGCTGTTACTCGTTTGGACTTGTATGTCGTTGGAAAACAATACAAAGGTGTCATCCAAATAGAGAACGTCATTGAAACATTGTTTTAAAATAGAAAAAAATATAAGAATTTGCCCATTGTTTTCAAGCACGGGCCATCCATGCAAGGACATTCTCTCAACCATACGACTCACAACTGATGACATTCGAACTTTTCTCGACCAGTGTTTCGTCCACTTTCTTTGTTCGACTTGTACATCATTTAATGCTTCAATCGCGTACTTCAAACACAAATAATTGCCCACAGAACCAATAGATCTTATTATAGGCATAACTATTCGCAAAATGCAAATATTTAGGGCATACACATTTATAAATGTGTATTTGAGCGTAGCTGCAGCACAGACGAGTGTAGCCAGGAGATAAATTTCATATATTGCCACATAATCTCGGAGACAAAGTTCAGCTGTTTGTCGAATATTCAGAGTATTTGTATTTATTTGTTGTCAATCGCAGTGGAGGCCAATCATGCACTCTGATCGGCAGGAAGGAAGAAACAAGTTACTCGTTTTTAAAGTGGCTAGTCGTACTTCAACGACTTATTAATGTCTATGTTGCTATTATGATGATTGTTATTAGTATTATCATTATTGCACAGAGAAATCACAGTAACGCGTTGTATCAAGTATCAATGAGAAAATCACTAAAGCTTTTTATTTTGAGTACCTAGAGTATAAGTTCGAATCCCCCTCAAGACTTCCAATATCCTCATTATTATTATAATTATTATTAAGACAAATATAACTTATTATTACTTTTGTAAATAATAAAAATAATAAAAGTTCTGCTAACTTACAAGCCAACATTATTATTTTGTTAATTTAATATCTCCCTTCATAATGTTGTAAGACCCATGTGAAGTGAAATAAGCAATATGATTCAAGCAGTACGAGTCATGCAGATTGACTATCATATTGTGAGTCATGCAGTATAAGTTACATATTATGAGTATGAGTTACATATTCTCTCTCTCACTGTGAGAGAACAGTGTGTGATGGTGTATCTTAGTCTCCCTCCAGCTTGACACAGTACCAGTCACAGTTAAGTGCAGAGGGCCATCGTCTCACCGTCGTAACAGTACCACGAGTCTATACATTGTCAATACGAGCCGCCTACGTGACGCCAGCTCTGCAGTACTGATGCATATCGAAGAGCTTTTATAAATCATCTAACTCTCCCCAGTTTCTCCCGGACACGGAATAGGCGAGAAATGATGACGCAGGGGAGAGAGAGATGTGAGAGGAGAAGGTCGGAGGGAGGAAGGTAGGAGAATGGTAGGAAGGGAATGGAAGAGAAAGGGGGATAGGTAGGTAGGTAGGCAGGCCAGGTCACCATCTTTCAGACAATTCTCGCTACAACTCACTCATCATAAGCCCTTCTGGAAAGTAAATCAGAAGCACGGCACCACATTTAGCGCCAGAATGAACTATCTTCAGCAGCAGCTGTCGTCGCGTTCCCAGTCGAGGGGGTCGTTGAGGGCACAGAGCGGGAGGGTGGGGAAGAGGGGCGGGGGGGGGGGGCGACAAAATAGACCTGTGGTGTGGCGAGAACGTAAATGTTAGCGGCGGTAATTCTCAGGCAACGTAACGCAGAGTAGTAAATCCTTTATGATGGTGTGGTTGGAAGATGGGGAGTGGGGGGGGGCACACCAGGGCTGTTTCTGAAGAGATAATGCACCATTCTGAGGGGGAAGTGAGGGGGAGGAAGGGGTGGGGGGCGGGGAGGAAGGGGTGAGGGAGGAGTAGTGAGGGGTGGAATGAGGATGAGAACGTGGAGGGAGAAGGTGTAGTTATTTGTAAGTTGGTAATGTTGTGGTGATGTCGTGATAATGGGTTACAGGTCTTAATATTGTGATGGGGAAAGGACCTAATGTTGTAGTGATAAGTAACAGAACCAAATATTGTGATAATGGGTGAGAAAATCTAATGTTGGTATATGGCAAGTATCAGATCCTAATGTTGTGACAGTAAGTGACAGGATCTAATGTTGTCATGGTAACTCATTTACTGTGACAGTCAATGAGTGTGATAGAGTAAGTGGTCTACTAAAGGAAAAAATGTGTGCTCATTTTGCCTTGAAAATCGTAATCTACGCATCTCCAGTAGTGGAGAGAGGAAATTACCGCCGGTTTTAATTAACAGGACTAAATTGAGGATACCATTCGTCTCTGAAAAGGAGAATTGGGTGAGAGACAAAGAGAGTGTGAGGAGGAAAAGAAGATAAAGCTATATATATAGTGCGGAGGGATAGGTTCATGTTTATTCATTCTTTAATGAAATTCTCTACATGTATGGTCTTTAATTCAAGAAGAGCTGGCTCATTTTATTTTATTATAAATTTTTAACCATTCTTTAAATTAAATTACATAATATATATATATATATATATATATATATATATATATATATATATATATATATATATATATATATATATATATATATATATATATATATATATGTGTGTGTATATCACGAAAATAAACACGTGATTAAGAATGTGACAATGTCAGACCACGGAGGAAAAATGAAACAGGAAATTTCCTTAAGTACTTTCGTATATTAAATACATCTTCAGAAGGTCATTTTACAGATCGAGTGATGGGTATAAATAGGCAGGAAGGAGTGGTGAAGTAAGGTGAGGTACAATACTTGGACAACAATACATCCCCGTCCATAGCCTCTCTTCAGAGGCTATGGACGGGGATGGGGTAGGAAGCACGGGGTGAGGGGATGGAGAGAGAAAGAGAGGGTATCACCTTACCGAGAGAGAGAGAAAAAGAGAGAGAGAGAGAGAGAGAGAGAGAGAGAGAGAGAGAGAGAGAGAGAGAGAGAGAGAGAGAGAGAGAGAGAGAGAGAGAGAGAGAGAGAGAGAGAGAGAGAGAGAGAGAGAGAGAGAGAGAGAGAGAGAGAGAGAGAGAGAGAGAGAGAGAGAGAGAGAGAGAGAGAGAGAGAGAGAGAGAGAGAGAGAGAGAGAGAGAGAGAGAGAGAGAGAGAGAGAGGAACCGGGACGGCTATGGTGGGTGTTCATTGGCTGTGTATAGCCGGATCATTGGTGATGACACGAACACATATTTGCATATTATGGCCAACATATAAGAGAACTATTTTTAAAATTTAAACAATGATCAGAGCATAACATTTTATAATATGCAAGAAAACTTAGTACTAATAATAATTCAAAGTTGAGTAATAAGAGAGCTCCCATGTGTAGGGGTACGTTTTGTATAATGTCACCAGGTCAAACATATTTCAATTTATAAATACATAAATATGAATTTATATTTCAATTTATAAATACATAAATATAAATACCAGAGAATATCTGTCTGAGGTTGGAGGCCAAATGTTTGGGGCTAGCCTTTCCCAACTATTCAGGATTGCACATTGATGGTATGGGACTATTAAAGGCTGAAGGTCGAGGTCCGCCCCCATTGCCTGTATATAGAATTAATCTGCTAGTATTGCGACTCCCACGGACGTCGGTAAATTCCGAAATCGTGGTTTGGTTTTCCAAATATTTTTGTTACGGTTTTCACAACATAACCACAAGGTTGTTAAAATGTTGTGTTCAAGTAACAATGGCAAAAAATAACATGATTACGTTTGTTTATTTTTTGGGCGTATATATATTCCATGTTCTTTAAAAGAGATATAGTGGGACAGAGAGATAAAGAGAGAGAGAGAGAGAGAGAGAGACAGACAGAGACAGGTTGGGGAACGGAAAGGTAGGGAAAAAATTGGGGGAAAGGGAGAGGGAGAGGTAAGGATATATAGAGAAAGCGATGGACGAACAGAGAAAGGAAACGAGAGAGCGTGGGAGTGAGGGGGAGAGAGAGAGAGAGAGAGAGAGAGAGAGAGAGAGAGAGAGAGAGAGAGAGAGAGAGAGAGAGAGAGAGAGAGAGGAGAGAGAGAGAGAGAGAGAGAACAAAAACTTATCAGATTTTTCTAATGAGAAGATGAGTAGTGTTCCCCTGGAGAGAACCCTAGACGAAAAATATTACATCTAAAAAAATTAGGCAAATACAACTAGTATATTCACCTTAATATGTCAGTATAAACAACATTGACAAAATAACTAAATTTCTTCCGTTACGTTGTTAGAACCAGATTATGACGTTAACAAATATGAATTACACCCAGCAGAAAGAACTCATACCAGAAATACACACATCCACCCGTTGCCTGGCTTCGTTTGATAATAAAAGCATGAAAACGTTCATTGATGCCTACCAAACTGCGGAATATTACAAAATATTGCACAACTTTGTGTCTGCGTGTAATTCATATCTACTGGAAAGCAATAATCGATGACTGCAGATTATTGAAGATTAGTGAAGGAAGATGTGCACAATTGGTATTGTTTATTTAAAAGGTATTCACCTTGCGTCTCATTGGGCTTGATTACTTTCCGTTGTTAAGTACTATGAGATAAATGTTCGAGGATATTATTATCTTTAGCTGCTGTGAAAAGGGACCCATCGCTCATGCTTCAACATAGCCACCTCTGTAGGTCGCCACGTGCTGAGATGGAATTCAATCCCCCGACAAATAATTGAAAGTAGACTAATAAAACCAATAATTCCGCGTGATTTTATCCCTCTTAATACAACAGTATGAACTGTAAGGAACAGTAACACCAGCAGATAAAATTGTAAGCTAGATAGACAAATAGAGTTTAAAGATGCCAGAAGTAACAAGTTGAGTTAACAGTAAAAAATAAATGGAATGGATTTCATGAAGAAGGTATTTACCTCAGTTCGATACTCTGCGTTTAATTTAAACCTCATAAGAAAAGAGAATGAAAAGGGCCATTACACTGGACAAATCTTGGTCGAAAATTTGGGTTTAGGAAATTATTACTTTATGAGATGGGTCCAGCACCTAGAAAAATTTGGTTATCTCAAATAATGTGTGCCTCACTTGAGCGTGTACGATGTATTTCAAGGACTTTCTGTGATCTGAGAGTTGGAGATGAACTTTTTTCTAAGGTGTTTGTCTCATTCATTACTTATATCAAGTTTGCCGGTGTTGGAATTTGCCACTATAAATTTTGTATACCTAATAGAGCACTGTTGGATTTCTTCTTGATTTAGCTTACGAGGTTGACGCGATAGTGAAGGGTCTGCCTGGGTGTGATGAAACATTCGTTGACATTGACACTATTTCCGTCACTGCCGCCTAGAGATGATCTGCTTCTCAAAAACATCGAGCTAATTAATGGAGAAACTTTGTTATCGTGATTGTTTCCGTTTCCTTACTGTTTATGCACCTTTATATCTCGTAGTTCGGTGTTGTTGGTTTCTCTGCAGCCGTTTCTGAGATGTGGTATTGCCCTTATTGCCATTAGCGTCCCCCTTGCAAAGTTTAAAAAATTATTATCAAGAAAATTTTGTCTGATATGGCTCATCTTGGGAAACTGTTTTCTTAACTTTAATAGTTATTTGATTTGAAGCATGAAATTTCTTCTTTGCGAGCTCTACCTTATATTGCCTGACCGTCCAAGTAGTTGGGCACCATTCCTATACCCCCGTCCCATGCGAGACCTTTATCTTGACCCCTTTCCTAGACCAATATAGTCGTAATGCCTTGACATCTTTTCTTAATAGTTTCTTGCCCCCTTCGTATTGAAGGTGTTGCCGTTCAGTTCTTGTAATTTTTCGGCCTTAGGATTCGAGTCTGTGTTACGGATCGCCGATATCTGTGAAAAAACGTTCGAAGATCCTGTACAGCTTGTTGAGTCATTGGTTTTCCTTCTAATCCTTGATTAGGAGGACGATCGTGAGTATGAAGAAAAATAAGGAAAGAAAGTAGGCTGTTGCTGGTATAAACAGAGAGAGTAGCTCCATAAGCACGTGATTCAGACACTGAAGGGTGCCTCATTGCACTTTGGTTTACGGCTTCTCGTGATACGGGAGATAATTAGCAGTAGAAAAGGCAGAATCTAAGTGATTTTATAGTACTTGGAAGGAATACATGGACAGACTAGATGTTTGGAAATGAGGATAGACGGAAGGAACCGTCTCGTACCTCATAAACCCTTGAAGTTCTGATCTAGCATAAAACGAGGATCGACGGAAGGATAAAACTGATTGAATAAGAAAAATTGGTGACTGAAATGTTAGATGGCATTAGAAAGAAAGAAATAAAATTGTAATCTGAATAAAAACTGAACGTAGGAAACTAAGAATAATGCGCTAAGTCAAGAGATCGACCAGAAAAAAAGAAAGAAAAAAAAAACACAGCCGAAATGGTCTTAACCACACTTTTACGGGAATTCCATTTAAGATTTTACGCACCTTTGACCTTCACGCTAAAAAGTAACTGAATTTCGTGTTCGGTATCCACTGAGGAGTCTTACGTGCAATGAAAGACATAACGCCCTTAAGAAACAGGTTGAGAGATAGAGAAAGAGAGAGAGAGAGAGAGAGAGAGAGGTGGGAAGTGGAGAGGGAAGGAATTGAACAGACACCTCGAACAGACTGGTCTCCAGGGAGAGGGAGGAGATGGGAAGTGTAGCATGTGTCTGAATGTGTGTCGTTGGGTTTACGGAGGCGCTGGGCTTGTCGGGGCGCTGGGCTTGTCGGGGCGCTGGGTTTGTCGGGGCGCTGAGCTTCTCGGGGCACTGGGCTTGCCGGGGCGCTGGGCTTGTCGGGGCGCTAGGCTTGTTGGGGCGCTGGGCTTGTCGGGGCGCTGGGCTTGTCGGGGCGCTGGGTTTGGGGAGGTTGTGCTACTTGGTGTGAAGATGGTGCAACGTGGTGTTGTGATTGTCTTGAGTGGTGGTCCAGCATGGTAAAATATGGATAGATGGGGGATGGTAGCGGTGATTTTCACGCTGACAATGCAGCATGACGGTGGAGTGGATATCGAGTGAGATTTTAAGTCTGAAGAGGTACTAACCAGGATTGCCGAGTGAAAGTCTGAGTGAATGCCGGGTGACGACCAAACTGCTATTTGTCAGGTATTTCTTCCAGTTCGGAAGAAATACTTGCGATATTTGGTTTTAAGATGAACGGTCGTGAAAAAGATATTGACTGTGGCCGTGTGTGTACTCACCTAGCTGTGCGCGTAGGGGGTTGAGCTTCGGCTCTTTGGACCCGCCTCTCAACTGTATACAACACATTCAAAACAGTGTGTGTGTATGTGTGTGTGTGTGTGTGTGTGTGTGTGTGTGTGTGTGTGTGTGTGTGTGTGTGTGTGTGTGTGTGTGTGTGTGTGTGTGTGTGTGTGTGTTTGTGTGTGTGTGTGCGTGAGTTTACCTAATTGTACTTGCAGCAGCTTCTCTTTAGTTCTCCCTTTCAATAGTCAATCAACTACTTTACAAATTTCTGAGCCAATCAGGCTTTATCATATCATTATGTGAAACTATGTATATTCTCAAATGTCTGTATATTTCCTTTGAGTGTCTTCTTCTATCTTAAACCTCCTTATAACTTTTGCAACATCGGCAAACATTAAATGGAATAAGTCTATCCCTCTGGAAGATCATTTATTTATATAAGAAACAGGTTAGGTCTTTTTACTCTAACCTGCGAACCTCTGCTGGTGACATCTCGCCACTTTGAGATATCACCTCTCACAGTAACTCGTTATCTTTTGTTCCTCAGGTCCTCTTTTTATCCAGTGAAGCAACTTCTGTCCCACTGCTTTTCCAATTTATGCCCTAGTCTCTTACGGTGTACTGTGCCAATGGCTTTCTGATAATCGAAAAATGTGGAGCACGCAAACATTTATCTTTCTTGTCTAACTTTTGTCGCTTGGTCATAGAGTTCTATTTAACCTATGAGTCAAGAAATTTCATCCTCGAACCCGTGTGCATTGTGTTAAAAAGTTATGTATCTATAGATGTGCTACTATTCTTTTTCTCTCAATAGTTTTCAGTCCTTTGAATGTTATACAAATCAGCAACACTAGTTCATTAGTTGACCAGACCACACACTAGAAGGTGAAGGGACGACGACTTTTCGGTCCGTCCTGGACCATTCTCGACTTGAGAATGAGAGAATCGACTTGAGAATGGTCCAGGACGGACCGAAACGTCGTCGTCCCTTCACCTTCTAGTGTGTGGTCTTGTCAACTTACTTTAGCCACGTTATTGTGAATCATCACCTGCACTAGTTCGTTAGTTTCTGTCTGTCTTCCTTCTTGTATTTTTGGACTACATAAGCCGTCTTCCAACTTTCTGGTAGGTCTCCTGTTTCTATTGATATCTTATACACCATGTAAAGTAGCAGGCATAGTGCTTCCGCTCCTTCTTTTATTATCCCTGGTTGAATTCTGTCTGAACCAACAGCCTTTTTCATATCCTGTTCCATCAGATACTTTCTTGCATCATCTCTGGTAATCTTAAATTCCTCCAATGCTGTTTGGTTTACCTCCTCCCTTCTCAGTTCGGGCACTTTGGTCTATGATCAAGACTTTTTGTAATTTCTTGCTTTCTTCAAACACTTTGTCATTCTCAAGAAGCATTCCCTCGCCATTTCTCATATTTATTACCTGTTCCGTCATTGTTTTTTTTCCTCCTGATGGGACTGCGAATCAGTGTGGCTGGTGTTTGCTTTATTTCCTATATAATTTTAATAGTCGTTCCACTTTTCTTCTCAAACTAAGGAACTCATTAATGGGGCTCTCTTTTCTTCCTGCTTTCTAGTATTGTTAATTCTGCAGTTTCTCCATGGTTTTGTATTAAAGTGCTCTGCTTCCTCACGTAATTAAACCATTGGTTTATGCTTTGCACTTTTTGGAGACCGCAATAGACTAGTCTAGTATTTTCTGACACTTTTGAGTAATGTAGTTAATCGTGTCTTGTACAGTCTTTTCTCTGAGTTCTGTTTTCCACGGCTTTATTAGGAATTTTTTTATGTCTCCGTAATTTCTCCTTTAGAATGCCTTTTGCTTTCTAGTCCCTTACTTAAACAGGTTATTTTTACTTCTAACAGACACTGAAGTGTCGATGCAAGCTGATATTAATAAAATATTTGATTTTCAACGAAAACGAACATAATGTTTAACATTGAAAATTTCGAAATACTTAAATATGGGAAAATGTAGATATGAAATGAAATTTAGGGTTCAAAACACAATCAAATCTCCATATAGTTGTAAAACAATATATAAAGATCTGAGGAAAACGATGTGTGTGACGACCTAATGTTTAGTAAACATATTTAATATTATAATCAGGCAAATATAGCATCACCCAGGAAAATGGTAAGATGGATTATGAGAACTTTCAAATCTAGGAATCCCATCATAATGTCAATACTATTCAAATCATTTATGCTGACCCGCCTTGAGTACTGTTCGATACTCTTTTCCCTATTCAGAACAGGGATATTTGCTGAATTAATGGAATATGCAGAGAAAATATATGGTACGCGAAGAAACAATAAAGCACCTAAATTTTGGGACCGTCTCAAAACTCTCTAAATGTTCTCTCTGAAATTGAGACGAGAGAGAGACATAACGTATTATGTACATGGAGAAAATACTGGATGGTATTTACAATTTGATTTCCTTCATGTGTGACTCGTTTAAAAGTAATAACAGGGTTACTGAAGCTAGTTCGTCATTACCTCTCATTCCTGTGGTTACCTGGCAAATGGTTGAGCCAACTTTTCATTGCTAGTTCTAATAATTATGATCTCTATATACATAAACTAAATAATTCCAATACCTCCCCCCCCCGCAAAAAAAGTACAATTAACTAAAAAAAAAATGCCAAAGTAATTCTTTGGTTTCCATGGTTGAAATTTCACATGATTAGAAGTTGGGGTACATTCCTTCAGGCGACCGATGCTACCATTTCCATCATACTTGTGTCTGGGTCTTCTGTCATTCAGTAAAGGTTCTGTTTATAGTATAACACAATCTCTGAATTCTTCGTAGACCTGGATAAGCATCTCCTCAAAACTAAATTTTTTTTATGATCAGTAAAATCCTTTGGAAACACCGCTAATAACCCTTGACAATTACGATTCTGTAAGTGTTATTTCATCTGGGTGTTCTTTTGTGAGCTTTTCCCAGGTTCGTTTGCTTTATTTGTTATGTCATCTGTGTTTGAGTACATCACTTTGAAATTCACTTCCTTCTGTTCATTCTCACTCTCACTTTTGATGACCATTTCACAGGTGTAGAAATTTGCTTTGGATGGCGTTATTGTACGATGAGGATACTGTGATGTGTGTGTGTGTGCTTGTACTCACCTAGTGTACTCACCATCACACACTCGTACGTGTGTGTGTATTCATCTAGTTGTGTTTGCGGGGGTTGAGCTTTGCTCTTTCGGCCCACCTCTCAACTGTCAATCAACTGTTTCCTAACTACTTTTTTTCCACACCACACACACACACACACCAGAAAGCAGCCCGTGACAGCTGACTAACTCCCAGGTACCTATTTACTGCTAGGTAACAGGGGCATTCAGGGTGAAAGAAACTTTACCCATTCGTTTCTGCCTCGTGCGGGAATCGAACCCGCACCACAGAATTACGAGTCCTGCGCACTATCGCGCTGTGTGTGTGTGTAAGTGTGTGTGTGTGTGTGTGTGTGTGTGTGTGTGTGTGTGTGTGTGTGTGTGTGTGTGTGTGTGTGTGTATGTGTGTGTGTGTGTGTATGTGTGTGTGTTTGTGTGTGTGGAAAAAGAGTCGAGAAAGATTGTTTCCTTCTGTGTTCTTGTAAGTAACAAAATAAAGTTAATAGATTTTCCACTCACATACAAACCCACACACACGCGTGCACACTCACACACAAACAGATAAGAATATACAACGAAACGTATTAAAAATAAACTATAAACAATAAATTACTAAAATAAATCCCTATTCACTCGGCCCCATTAGCTCATCATAATAAAACACGCAACACACACCAAACAGAACCATCGAAAAAACAGCCACAAGAGCAACAAAACAGCGTGGCACGAACCTCAGCAATTAGCAAACACAAACACGAGTTTTTCGTCTACGGCCTTACCTTAACCGTATGCTTTTAACGCTTCCTTCAAAAACTTCAAACAGTGTGTGTATACTCCTGTATGCATATACAGGATATGGGGAAACTAATCAGAAATGCCTTTCACCTTTGTAAACGTACAATAATGACACTATGTAAAAATACCCTTCGAACACTGTTTTATGCATGACAGACGTAAATATGTATACATTATTTGTGTGTTTATATATGTTGGTTAGGTTTTTTAAAAGCACTACAATCACCTTCTGTGGTTGATTGTTTAATAAATCACTGATATATATGTTTAAAAGATATCTAACCCTGTTCATGGCAAACAGAATAAAATGTACATATGCTGGTTAGCATTGTAAATGTGTGGTCTCTTCTGTGGTAGGAAAAAAAACTCCTTTCTTATATTCATTTCTACTTCCCTCCTGACTCCTCTCCTCTTCTGCATCTACTCATCCATATTTTTCTCATTTCTCTTCTTCCATTATAACTCTTTTTCCCGTCTTATCTTTTCTTCCCTCATCTCTTCCTCTCTACCTCCCTTCCGTGTAAAAAAGATCAAACCCTGGCATTTGCATACACAAATCACAGTATCTTTAATTTCCTCAAACTTTTCTTCAGATATCTATTTGCTACTTTCCTCCATTCCTATCTCCTTTGCTCCCTGTTCCATCTGCTCTTTTCCCATTTCCACCCATCTTACCTCCCTTCTTCGCTTCTACAGAAGAACACAGCAACAATGCAAGTGTCTTTAGGGAGAACAGCATCCACACAGCCTGAGGTCCCCAGATGGACATCTCAGCTTACTCAGCATCAATGGTGAGAGACGCGCGTGTACTGATAGAGACATATTGTTTACTGGTGGAGGTAAATATAAGAGGAATGGATACATAAACAGATTGGCGGTGAAGTAAATAAAGTGCAAAGCAAAGCTAATATATAAATAATATATAAGATTACAGTATAAAAGCATTAATCAAATCTACGCCGGTTAAACAGAAAACGATACGCGGCAGAGCAATAGTTTATACTCCTAGGGTATATGCATCATAATACTAGCGGATATAATGTGAAAAATGGTGTCATATACCCAGTCCCAAGAGACATTGGGGAGGAACGTGCTGTGAATGTTGCCTGTCGGGCGCAGAGGTGCCGGGGATCTGTCTGTCTGTTTTTATCCTTTATTTTTCTTGCAAGGGGGATAAGCTGGGGCTTTATCAACGCGTAGGTGCTCTTGAGGGAGGGGTGGATAGAATTAGCCTCCAGTATGGCGAGCATTTGCTTATTCCACTTGTTTATTACTTCAAAACAAATGATATAGCTCTTCAGCATTCATGAAATTCAACTCAAACACTATTGAAATCCAATTACAGCCTCGATGATATAGAAATCCCAAACCCAGAAAATACAACCCAAACAATCATGAAATTCAACTCCAAGGCACATTAAATGCCACTCTAATACTCTGGAGTTAAAACTTCAACTAGGAATTATCACTCCAATTACAAAGACATACCGCTCCATCACACAAGAAATATAATTCTAATATCCAAGAAATATCGTTCCCTTACCCACGACTTACCATTCCAACACCCAAGAAATAGCACTACAAAACCCAAGAAATTCCACTCCATCACCCAAGAACTGTCGTCCCAGAGCCTAAAAAATACATCTCCAAAATTCAAGAAATACATCTCCAAAATTCAAGAAATACATCTCCAAAATTCAAGAAATACATCTCCAAAATTCAAGAAATACATCTCCAAAATTCAAGAAATACATCTCCAAAATTCAAGAAATACATCTCCAAAATTCAAGAAATACATCTCCAAAATTCAAGAAATACATCTCCAAAACCAAACAAACACGGCTCCAAAACCGAACAAATAAAACTTAAAAAAAAAAATCAATGCGTTTCTCTTACTAATCTCTGTTGCTTCTATTCCTATCCCATACTAAGAATCTAATTTGTATTCATATTTATTCATAAATGTATTCAAAAGTGATATATGGTTACAATCCTGGCGTTCCGCGAGCGCTTTGTCATGGGTTCGTATCCTGGCCGGGGAGGATTTACTGGACGCAAATCCTGATGACAATACAATCCTGATGACTTTGCACATGATCAAGTCTCCTCAGCTTCTTAACGCTTATGGCGTCCCGAAGGTCTGCGATCATAGCTTGTACTCATTTAGTCTTAATATTAGTCATTTTTGAGATATATACAAGAGTTGTTGTTACATTCTTGTACAGCCACTAGTACGCGTCGCGTTTCGGGCAGGTCCCTGGAATACGATCCCCGCCGCGAAGAATCGTTGTTACAACCAAGTACTCACTTTACTGTTGAGTTAAAGAGAGGCTACAGTTAAGGATTTGCGTCCAGTAAATCCTCCCCGGCCAGGATACGAACCCATGACAAAGCGCTCGCGGAACGCCAGGCAAGTGTCTTACCACTACACCACCGAGACTGGTCTCCATTTGTCTTTTATTTTGTGTGTCTTACTCTGTGTGGATTTAATGTTAATGCTACGTGCTCCTGAGCAGGTCTTAACCCGATGGTACATATTGATACACATGTTTTCTTATGTAAATTCCGAATGGATGGTCTAATGTTTGCGAGGTCCGTATACGACACAGATGCTACTCTGTTTACATGCACTCTTGGTGATAAACTTTGTGCGGTATCGAGCTCAAGATATTGTTCCTTGTCCCATCCCGCAAATTGCCTCCTCCTTCTCAGGCTGCCTTTCTCACTGATGTCTGTGTCCGGAAACATTTTTTTTCCCCTGGAACCATTAGAGTGAACCCATCGACTTAGAATGGTTGGGGAAGTGATGGTCTCGCTTCCTACAGGGTCACCGTTCGATCCTCGATAGTTTAGGTGGTTGGGTTCGGTTATGCTCTCTTTCCGTCCTCGTATTCCAACTCCTTGTTCTCATTTACCTTCCAAGTGATAGTTATACTGACTTAGCGTTTTCTCCTCTCAAATTATCTTATCTTATCTTGAAACTTGCTGCAGCTCATCCTGCCAGAGAGACTAGTGATCATTATAGTCCTGCTACCAATCTCCACATTGCTTTCATTTCTAGTAACTTCAAAGCATGTGAATCTCTTATTGATGGACTATTTCGTAAGCGCCCAGAGTCCGTGATCTTCTCGGTAATCACTAATATTAGTTTCGTTAAAAGCAGGATTTTCTGAACTTGTCTCGTATTTAATTAATATATGATTCATTTTCATGTGTAATGATGGTGATTTTTGGCAGCATCTTTGGATATTTCCAGGTTTTGTCATATATCTCCACGTCGATTCCTCGATCTTCATTTGATATTTTTGTATCTAGAAAGCATCCTTGTAATCACTTTTTACCTTTCTGTTAACCTCTTTCGATAAACAGTTTCAAAGATTTACCCATAAGTTAGTAATACGTAGTCCTCGCATTACTTCCTCTCCTGTTTTGTAATTACTATCATGAAACTCTATTAGATTGGTTGGTGTATATCTTCCCTGATCGGTGCACATTCATTGGTTTAAAACTTTCTCTCGTTCGGCGCTCGGCCGAACTGTACGAATATTCTCGTCTTAATCACTCAAGTTCCACATCTCAGGGATACTGGCAATTGGTTCACATTTCGAGTTTGTCGTCTTTCTCAGATATTGCCACCACATTAACTGATTTCCAACTGTGTTGTCATGTTACCGTTTCCTGTGTAGTATTATATAAATATTCCCTTGTGGCTACCCTACTTTTCGCATCCCAAATAAGACTGTTCTGTGTCGCCAAGTTAGTTGCTTAAGTTTGTCTCGCATTGTTTTTATTTCCAAATCCAGAAACCGTGTAAACTTTCTGGGATTTTAGATAAAGTTCTTCACACTTGTACAAACCACTATCAACTCGTCTGTGAACAATAACCTATGCGTTCGTGGATGGCTGCCATCAATCTATTTTACCTTCTGATGCTAATATAAAAAGTGTTCGTGATGTTTTAGTATATAAGCATTCGTATTTGTTTGCTGTTTTGCCTATTTGCAGGATGGCTAGTGCAGTGATTACCATGGCAGTCTTGTAAAGCAAGGGTCCCATGATCTCTTACCACTTAGATCCAAAGGTTCCATGATCTATTACCACTTAGGTCCAAAGGTTCCATGATCTATTACCACTTAGGTCCAAAGGTTCCATGATCTATTACCACTTAGGTCCAAAGGTTCCATGATCTATTACCACTTAGGTCCAAAGGTTCCATGATCTATTACCACTTAGGTCCAAAGGTTCCCTGATCTATTACCGCTTAGGTCCAAAGGACCCCTGATCTATTACCACTTAGGTCCAAAGGTCCCCTGATCTATTACCACTTAGGTCCAAAGGTTCCCTGATCTATTACCACTTAGGTCCAAAGGTTCCCTGATCTATTACCACTTAGGTCCAAAGGTCCCCTGATCTATTACCACTTAGGTCCAAAGGTCCCCTGATCTATTACCACTTAGGTCCAAGGGTCCCCTTGATCTATTACCACTTAGAAGGTAGTGTTGTCTTCCGTTACGTTTCCGGTAATTTATTGTGTATAATAAACTACTGATCAGCTTTTCGAAAAACATAGCAGGTTACAAATATCATTAACATTATTATTTTATTTTCGGTAATACAGTAATAATAATCAAAAAAAAATATTATAAGAGCTCTACAAAAGAACATATTCCAATATCTTTCCTTATTTTGCAGTCAGACATAAAACCTCTGGAAAGTCTGTACCCTCCTGAGTCATCTTGATCAAGAGGAGTTCATCTTAGCTTCGCTGCAAATCTCCAAGTTAATTAAACCAGGAGTCTCCTCCTGACAGAGTTACTGGGCGGCGCAACTCACTGTAAAGAGAGCGAAACAGGCAAAAATTCCAGCCATAAGCAGTCTAATTAAATGCTTTTTTGCTATTTGGTCAACTTTTCGGGGCATCTAATGGACTAGCCGGGTCGGATTGGATTTGTAATTAAACTGTAGGTGCGTTTGGCTGGGGTCTTCGTGTCTGAGGATATGTATATCTGTCTCCCAGCAGGTTTGTCTTTGAAGGTCAATATATCTGAATGATAATATGTCTTTTTGTCATTACAGTAGAACGTAAGAATAAAGGTAACTGCAGAAGGCTTATTGGCCCATCGAGGCAGTTACTGTTTATAACCACCCAATCCCAGTCATATACATGTCCAACCCACGATAGTACGTCTAACAGTCTGTCTATGTCTGTCTGTCTGAGAGCATACTTCGCTGCCTGACTGCTGTCTTCCTGATTTATAAGCTCGGCTATGCCTGTCTTTCAGCATATCCATCTCATGTGAACATGTCTGCTAGAATGTCTGTCTGGTGTACATGTCTGCCAGAATGTCTGTCTGGTGTACATGTCTGCCAGAATGTCTGTCTGGTGTACATGTCTGCCAGAATGTCTGTCTGGTGTACATGTCTGCCAGAATGTCTGTCTGGTGTACATGTCTGCCAGAATGTCTGTCTGGTGTACATGTCTGCCAGAATGTCTGTCTGGTGTGCATGTCTGCCAGAATGTCAGTTTCTGAATGATTTATTGTCTATTTTGCTTTAATTCTTGACTTTGGTAATATTGTCAAAAATACTTATCCTATGTTTAATGTCTGTCAATCGTTAATTGTTTATTGGCCGGCTTATGATGTTTATTTCAGTGTATGATTGATAAATTCAATGAAATATTTATTGTGTTTATCAAATTTAAAAAATCAGTTGCTAGAGCGCATTGATGTTGAAAATGTTTAATTGGTGTCAAGGAAGATTTGCGTAAATGGTTCTATACACACACACACACACACACACACACACACACACACACACACACACACACACACACACACACACACACACACACACACACACACACACACACACATACACACATACACACACACATAAAGGTTGAAGATCCCTTAATTTGATAAGCCAAGGCGTGCTCAGTTGAGCAGTTAGAACGTAGGAGAGAGAGAGAGAGAGAGAGAGAGAGAGAGAGAGAGAGAGAGAGAGAGAGAGAGAGAGAGAGAGAGAGAGAGAGAGAGAGAGGAGGTCCACCATGCAGGAATGGGGGATTGAACGTGCAACCGCGACGAGAATTTGCATTCAAGTCACACACAGAGGCAGCCTACGCTACACTATAGAGATCTTGTAATCTTCGCAGACAGTCTAGTCTTGTACAGTGATCAAGAGAGAGAGAGAGAGAGAGAGAGAGAGAGAGAGAGAGAGAGAGAGAGAGAGAGAGAGAGAGAGAGAGAGAGAGAGAGAGACAGACAGACAGACAGAGAGAGAAACAGAGACAGAGAGAGAGAGAAACAGAGACAGAGAGATTCACTTCTGTCACTTGATGTGTCGTTCCGTCACACAACACTTCATAGCGGCACAGGCAACACACCAGTAATGTGTGTCGCTTGACTATTATTAATATATTGTGCACGATGCTTCAGCAGTCACAACGATGGGCTCAGTGTTCGCTCGTGTTACGAGACACTTTCGAGGGTCCTGCCGCTTGGATCCAAGACCTGGGCCGGCATTAAGGTTATTTGCGTCATAGTGACGTCATACACTGTATGTAAAATACAAAATTGCACTTCTCGTTTTCTTTATGTTATGTTACGGTCAGTTTGGTATGGATAAGGTTAAGTTTGGTTAGGTTGGGTTGGGTTTGGTTAGGTTAGGTTAGGTTTGGTTAGGTTAGGATAGGTTTGGTTAGGTTTGATTAGAGTTGGTTAGGTTAGGTTGGGTTAGGTTTGGGTAGGTTTAATTCGGCTAGTCTGGACAAGGTTAGGTTGGGCAAGGTTAGGTTGGATTAGGTTAGACTGGGATATAATGTGTTAAGTTGTGTTAGGTTAGGTTGCGTTAGATTAGGTTGGGTTGGGTTAGGATGATTTAAGCTAGGTTTTTATAAGATTAATGATGAAGTGAACAGGTCAAACTTTTCTCCGGTTTTAGACCTTTCTCATACAAACTCTGCTCTAGACTGACGCTGAAAACAATAACATAATTAAAATATCTTGAACGCTCAATCTATTAACTCATGTGTTATTATATTTGGGTTTTTGATATTGAAACAGAGCAATACTGACTTTCTATGTTTATGCTCTTAGTGTAATAACCATTGAAGATCTGAGGGTTTTTTGGCACGAAACACTCTGAAAACGTTTTGCATGAATAGGGTTAAGCTTACAGTCATTCATGGGATTAATTCCTCTTGGCCCATAATTCTCGATTACTGAGATTAACGTGGCGCTTAATCTACTAATTTTAGATTTACAGGAACTAATATGAGACAGCAAGGGCTCCAGGGGTTCATAAATCACTCGGCTTAGTCTCAGGGGTCGCTGATGAGAATTAGTCGGTTCCTGGAACTTCCATTTGGGTGTACTTGCTTCCAATCCGTCGTGGATCCAGAGTCTTGTACATGCATCTAGTCCGTTCTTCGTGAAAGCTTCCCCCCTTTCTTTCTCCCATATATGTATACCTGAATCGAAACCATCAATCGTGCATCCACCGATGTGTGCGTATTGGCTTCCATTCCGTGCTCTCTGGTTGACATTTGAGGAGGATCTGCAGCGACAACGAGAACGTGATAACAAAGTGACAGCAATTTGCAAGGCTCGGGTCACAGCTGCCATGATCATCATGTGTGTTTATACTTTTCTGGGTCACATTTGTCTTTGTCAAATTTGTCTCTCCTGACACAGCCAGGAGAGATAAATTTGTTCCAGGATTTGTCTCTTCTGACATTAGCACTTCTTTTTTCAGAAGAGACAGGGGTAGAGAGAGAGAGAGAGAGAGAGAGAGGGAGAGATAGAGAGAGAGAGAGAGAGAGAGAGAGAGAGAGAGAGAGAGAGAGAGAGAGAGAGAGAGAGGGAGAGAGAGAGAGAAAGAGAGAGAGAGAGAGAGAGAGAGAGAGGATGAGAATAAAGAGAATTATTTCAGCCTTGGAAGCTTAAAGTTTTGCTCTGATGGCAGTTGTAAAGTTCCAGTAAAAATTCTCATCTGCAGTTAATTCATGAATCCTTACAAGCGGAGACAGGGGAGGAGAATAAGACTGAGAAGAACATTATGATAAGATTTACTGGGATGTCCCCAAGGAAGTAATGGCAGTGAATTTCTTTTTCCAGCACTGTTAAGGGGGCTATAATCCGGTCGTTTGTTACAGCTGTTCCACTCTCCGGGGCCCATGTCAGAGCCTCATTCTCTCTGTGTCTACTTCATAGTCCTCCTCAGACTAGGAACTCGTACCTCTTGGACAAAATCTTCCAAGTCCCTGCGGCTGTTGAAGAAATCTGTTTAACAAAAGCAATAGCTTATACATTAAACTATTTCCAAGACAAAATGAGCACTGTAGGTATATAATATTATGACATATCTCTCATTTTTTTTCCTCTACACTGTAACAAAATATCTGTTTTAATATTATCTCAGCTGCATGAAAATGAGTCTGTCCGCATAGACTAATCGGTCGTTTCTTGCAGGTTTATCAGTGTTCGATTCCCTTTTGTTCAAGTGGTTGAGCACCGATGCTTCACTCTATCGTACAATCTCCTTTCGTACCCAGTCATACTGACTTAGCACTTCCTCCTAATGATACATTCCTACTTGAAAGCGTAAATAACATCCCCCAAGAGTACTCGTAAATATTCACAGTATTCTATCTCACTCTACTTATCCTCGTTTAACAAAGAGAAAGCATGACATTTTTGGCGATTGGGTTCTAGTACGACTATATAGCACTTGGAAGGGATCAGGATAAGGATTTGGGATGGCACGAGGGGAGAAAGAATGAAGCTCAATCACTTAGATGTTCGGGGATTGAACGCCGGCCTGCATGAAGCGAGACCGTCGCTCTACGACGGTTGGACGGCGGTTGGGTTCTCCCGACATACATTACAATGCAGTGTTTCAACATGGTCGTCCGTTGAAGATGATTAATCCAAGTGAAACTTCTTATTCAATACTGGGTTCCAGCTTCTCTGCATCCCGAGAGTAATTACTTCACTATTAATGCTTCCACTAACTTCCCTCGAACTTCACGCCTGGTGGAATTCGATATCGCTGTCTGTGGCTCCTGTGAGACGCTGTTGATGCTGTCTGTGGCTCCTGGGAGACGTTGTAGATGCCGTTTGGGGTTTCTGGGAGACGTAGTTAGTCCTGTCATTGGATCTTGGAAGACATTGTAACTACTGCTTGTGGCCCTTGGAAGCTTATATTACTATTTATCTGGTTTCTAAAAGACTTTGTTCTCACCTAGTGTCTTTTGAACAAGTTTTCTGTGACTAAGTTTCTTTTTGACTACATAACTTTTGGAATAACGGAAGAAGATAACATTGTCATGTCACAGTGCCTGAGCACTACAAAAACATGTGCTATAATATTTTTAACCTGACCTTTAAATGGTCAGTTAAAATTCAGTACTTTTTAATAACATAAGTTAAATCATGGAGTCATCACTGCAATGCTCTAAATACAAAGAGGAATCATTCTCAGGAATAGATCGAATATCGAAATAGAATAGGGAATAGATCAAAGCGGAATAGCTCGAATAATAATGACCCGAAATGGATGACAAAGGCTCTGAAAAATGTTATAGGTAGAAAGAGAGCTTGGTACAAAAGGATTAAGAATGAGGAAGTCAGTTTAGTACAACAATTCGTTCAATTGGTTAGAAATGTTAAGAAAGAAATAGGGAAAGCAAAAATAAATTATGACGTTTGCGTAGCAGGGTAAGCAAAGACCAATCCTAAAGTTTTTTTCAGTTATATCGAACAAAGTTTAGGGAAAGAATTGGTCCATTAAAAACTGAGACAGGTCAGATAAATGATAACGACGAAGAGATGAGTAGTATTTTTAATAAATACTTTATGTCTGTATTTACTAAAGAGTAACTTAACTAGAGTAACTTAAATTGCCTTCAGCCGAACAAGGGTATGTTGTTGCGAAGACTTAGTCCTTGGAAAACAACATTTGTCTCGAGTCTTGATGGGAAATCTCCTTCAGCCGAATCCTTGTTCCATCTTGCGAACGCCTGAGAAACTTTGGTCATTTCCAGAGTGCTTGCAAACGCATAAAAGCAACTGCACAAGCACCTCTTTCTCAGCGTTGCTGATCCTTATACTCTTGATTGCCAAAATTCCCAAGTCTTTAGAGTTATAAAGCGTGTCTGCTTAGTTCTGTGATGAAGACATACGTTTCCTCCTCCAACCTGATTACACCGCTGGATCCCCATCCCAGCGATCCCGTGTCTCGGAGAACGGCTGGTAGCACCATTAATCAGAGGAAAGGAGATTATACATAAAATCTGCCGTCCAGGCTCAAATGGTCACTTTACGTAACCCAAACAACCAAAGCCCGAGTCTGTTCGTCCCAGATATATGTGTCTGGGCTTAGTCGATGTTACGCGGTATACGGAAAAGTAACAAAAGAATTAAGGAGTAAAAAAAAGGAGCATTAAGATTTAGGAGGCCTATGGGCTCATGCGAGGTATCTCCTATTTATATCCACCCAAACTCACTCAGATAAATATCTAAGTCATGCTTGAAACAATATGTCAATGGTAAACCATTGTTTGAAACAAAACAAATGAAGATCTAACCTACGCTTGATACAATAAGGAAGTTAGACATATCCTCCGAGTTCTATGTTAGCTCGCTCGCCTCAGCAAGGTGCAGAGTTTCTTTCACCCTGATCCTCCTGTTCACCTAGCAGTAAATAGTTACCTGGTAGTTAAACAACTGCTACGGGCTGCTTCCTGGGGGTGTATAACAAAAAGGAGGCCTGGTCGAGGATCGGGCCACGGGGACGCTAAGCCCCGAAATCATCTCAAGATAACCTCAAGATAACCTCAAAGTTCCAAGCCCGTCTTATTGCATAGTAGCGATCCTTTCCTGGTGCATAGAGTCGAGATTAACTTGATGCAAGATATCAAGTTACTCGGCACTATGTCACAAGCCTCAACCTGTGCAAGGTATCAAGCCAAGCTTGGTGCAACGTATCACGGCTATGTTGGGGCACATTATCAAGCCAGTACTATTGCATGGAAGCAAGCCTAACATGGCGCAAGTCAGCAGACCCATCTAAGCCGACCGTTCAACTAATATAGTTCTTACCTGAAGAAATATGACATAAATTCTGAAAACGTTTTCAGCTATTTTCTCCCGACATGAACTAATTTTTCAGATCTATTTCAAGGAGAGGATAAATTTACCGGCCCATTCCGCCCCCATCCTCCGTCCACATACCAAAATTCATCACCGAAAACCTCCCAGATTCAGTGCCTCTGAATCTCTAGGAATACGTGGTAATAATGGAAAGTCTGAGAATACCTGAGAATAGTGGAGGTGCATGAGATTACCTGAGAGTAATGGGTGTCTGAGAATGACTATGAAAACCTGCAAATACCCTTGAATACCAGCCTCTGAATATCAACAGATAACTTTGGATACCTCCAAATACTTTAGACAACCAATAAAAGCCTCTGAATACCAGCGGATACATGTGAAAATACCACTAAATGCTTTGACTACCTACGAGCAGTGAGGTGTAACTAGCATATATTTATTTTAAATATCCAGCAGAGAGGCACTCGAATATCTGATGCTTAATTCAGTGGGCACTCTCGCTTGCTGTTTCACTGAATGGTTCATGCAGTGACACAAACATGATCTAGAAAACGGGGGATAACACAAAGGGCCTATTCATAATTAGACACTGCGAGGCATCATTAGTTTAGATTAGTGACAACGCCTCTCTGAATTGATTGCTTGGGATTGTCAGTGATTATTAGTATTGATGGCAGGAGTGTTGGTGTTGTAGAAACCAACATCATCAATCAAAATCACTGTGATGTATTATTTGATCGTTATAGATCATGATTTATATTTGTTGTTGACTACTGTTGCTGTTGTTGTTGAAAATGTTATGTGTTTGTTGACTTTTGTTGCTGCTGTTGATAATGATTTATATCTCTTGAATTCAGGAATTACCGTTGATAATTACATGTTCATGTTGAGTGCCATCGACTCCTGCCAGGCGTTGTGCGTTGATTCGAATGATGCGTTTAATCACGCGAGTGCGCTTATGTGTGGTCAAGCGTGCGTGTGCATGAGTGTTTTTTTTTTATGAATGTGCGTGTGTGTTCATGATCTTGAATCTGTCGCATTACTCTCTGCTTACACCTTAGCGTTAAGACAAGGCGAATTTCATTGAAACCAAATACTAATATTTTGAATTCGGCCATAGTAATCAGGCACCGTGTGCCTGACTTTAAAATACAGTTAAAAAAATACATAAAAAATACAGATTTTTTGATAAAAAATATTTTGCCAACAAAAAATATTTTAATTTCTGTTTAAAATACATTTTGATAAAAAATACTAATTTTTAGAATACAGATTCTAAAAATACATTTATGAAATACAGTTCAGTTTTGGTCGTTACATTATAGAATATACATAAATTCACTAGAAAACGTTCAGCGTAGGATGATAAAGTTAAGCCGCCATAATAGAAACCTTTCATATGAAGAACCATTGACAAAGCTAAATTTACATTCACTAGAAAAGCGAAGAATTAGAGGTGAAAGGATACATAGGTGTACAAGTGGATGAAGGGGAATTACAAAGGGAATATTAATAGGGTATTAAAAGTATCAACACAAAATAGAACAAGAAACAATGGGGTATAAATTGGAAAAATTTAGATAAGACCAAATGTAAATACTGGTTTACTTTTCTCTTGCATACGGAATTGTATTAGATTATATTGGTTCTGGGTGGGCAGACAAGGCTCTGTGGGGCTAGGAAGATGAGTCTCTAATATCTGTTGATGAGTGAGCGAGTGTCAGTGGGCGATTAGGCACGATAAGGTGAGTCAACGAGAGAGTCAATGATGGCATGTTTTTGTGGCTCATCTCTGTGGCTGGAAAGTCGTTTTCTGTGGCTAGATAAATGGTTCTGTGTAGCTTGCCCATCTTCCTAAAATGCAATTACTTATAGTAACTATGTGTTCGAAAGTAACAATATGTTGTGATGGACCACCTGAAAGTAAGCTTTCGCATTACTTAATTTTGGTCAAATAAGAAACCTTTTATTAGCAATTGAAAAATAAAATGTAACCTAACCTAACCTCAACTAGCAATCCTAGGGGCTAATGCACACGCCATATTTGACATTATATAGTGCATATATGTGCTATAGTAGGCATAGGAAAATTTAAGTTTGGTTTTAAGCTCGGTTGTTTTTCCTGACTCTATGAAGAAAATAAATCAAAATAGTGGTTTAATGTAGCTCCAGTTCTATTTCAATTGGTTCTCTCGACCCAATAGTTAAAAAAAGTTCTATCATTGCAGGAGGATGGGTTGGTGTAGGTGAGTGGTGGCTCTGGGCAGCGGTTTACATCACTACTACGTAGAAAAATGCGAAGATTTTCACTTAGCGTTGATTTATGGCCATTCTTCTCATACAGTGTTTTAGCTCACGTCAATTTATCACATAAAATAGACGAATTTTTCACGTGTTAAATAAAGAATCTTTCTTTACAAAATATACCTCTGGTAAGACATTCTTGCTGATATATTATATCATGCAATTTAATATTTATTTATCTTTAAGCTTTAATTTATTCTCCTCTTTATTGATAAATCAATTAAGTCTATTTTTTTAATTGAGGCATAGGCGTGCATGTTTTAATTTTTTTTTTATATTGGAATCGTGTTTTTATATTTGTGAATAGTACTGACGCTTTTTCCAATTGTTTTGGTCCTGACTGACATACGCTCAATACGAGAGGGTTACGCAGCAATTTCGATTTGAAGCGTGCGAGTCTGTCATAAGAATTGGACAGATGGGTGTTTCAAATTAAAACCACAGCAGTGAAATAAGCGCATATTCCTTGACCTCCAATGGATTATCAATCCATGAATTTGCCATCAGAGTCTACTGTACCTTTCAATACTCTTCTTCCACCGAGAACATGGGTCGAGCCCATATAGATTTCTTATGATTTGATTACTTACTCTCCTTTTTACCGCAACATTAAGGTGGAAATGGGTTTTCCATTGGGAAATTTCCATTTCCATTGGGAAATGGGTTAATGCGTCTATAGTAAATGATTCACATTAACGTGACTGAAGACAAGTAACCCAAGCCACACGTATGAAAATGACAGTGACATCCGTACAGATGTCACTCCATCCTTGTGCTCTTAAATACGTACCTAGTGGATTTTTACAGTTCTTGATGAATATAGAGTTCCAAGAATCAGGGCCTGGTGCAGAGTGCCTAGACATAGTATACTTATGTGTTACTAACATTCTTGATTATGTACCTATGTAATGTTTCGGTTCGTTCATGACCTTCATACGTTAAGTTGTAACTTGATAAAGGTTCGGGAGGGATCTAGACCGAGTCACTTGCACTTCTATATGTAGGTGGAGTTGCTTAATGTGTATATGAATGTTTAAGACTAATGCAATGATTTGTTATGATAAATTGTAGGACTAGTAACAACGGGAGGGCAATTAAGGTCAACACAATAGCCTGCTGACCTTGAACCCTGAACGTACCCTAAGCAGGTAAACTTGAACCCTGAACATTTTTTCAGGATAAATATTTCTCTCATTATATATACACTGATAATATATATCCAATATACCTTGGAATTATGCAAATATAATAATTTGTGACTCCACTTTAAAATGCTGGCCTTTGACAGTGACGAACTTTGCACATATTTCAAGGCAAAGTTTGACAGTGGCTCTCTCGATTAATCACTCCGTAAACATTGCAATAATTTTGCCTAACCAGAATTGTACGAGCCCATACAGCCAACTAACCTATCAAGGCCAATGCCTAAAAATCGTCAATCTTACGGTGTTTTAATTTCGTTAATTAATTTCGTTAATTAATTTAATTTAATTTTAGTTTTACGGTGCCCCATTTTGATTGGTTGAAATCGCAAAGAAGCTATGTATTAGGTGAGTGGCAAGGATGGATATAACCTTCCACGAAATGACAGTAGACCCAGACACGACTATAACGGGAACAACATGTCAATGGGTTGTTTCTGTGAGTACCACCGGTGTTGGTACTCACAGAATATGAAACAGGAGGAACATGAGTACCCAAATGAGCCATAGAAACCTTGGAATTTTTGCCAGTGTCAGAATAGCTAATAAATAGAATGTAGTAGGAAGTGATGTGATGGAGGCAGACTCAATCCGCAGTTTCAGTTGAAGATATGACAGAGCTCAGTAGGCTGAGTGACCTGTACACAAGTTGACTAGCAGTTGAGAAG